>NC_053444.1:30706872-30928055 GCF_007990345.1 Gossypium hirsutum
CCCAAAATTGACCCTAGTCGGGAAGTGGTTTCGGGACCGCTAAACCGAGTCACCGAAATGTTTGAATGTGATATTTATTGTCTAGAATATGTAATTATGAATGTGTGAAAATTTCAAGCTTCGATTTAGTCGATTGCATGTGAATTTAGTCAATAGGACTTATGTGCGACATTTTTGAAATGTGATAGGTCGAAGCATAAGGACCTATTAATGCATGAAATAAAAAGGGGGGACTTGCATGTCAAATTCCCCCCCCTAATTAGTAGTGGCCGGCCATGCTATGAGTGGAAACATGTCACAAACATGTTATGTTAGTGATGTATGTTAGGAACAATAAAATAAGGAGTATGGGTAATAAAGAAATGGAAAAAAAGGAAAGAATGTGTATGATTGTTCTTCCCCTCTCCATTGCCGTGAATGTAAGAAAGAAAACAAAAAAAAAGTGTCCATCTTTCTTCATTGCTCTTGGCCGAATGTTCTAAGGAAGAAAGAAAAAAAACAAGTTGTGTTCTTTGGTTCTTCTTGGCCGAATTGAAAGGAAGAAGAAGGGAGTGAAGCAATCGGTCATCTTAGGTCACTATTAAGGTAAGGAAGTTTGTACTAGCTTTTGAAATTTTAGTTGATATTGAGTGAGTTATCAAGTGATTTTTGTAAACCATGTTAAAATTTTGATTTTTGGGGGTGAGTATGGTTTTCGGCTATAAAAGATTAATAAGGGTGATGATTGTGTTTCATGCAAAACTTAGATTAATAATGGTAGTTGCTTACATCTTGATATCTATGAGTTCCTTTCTTGGCTCTACCATAGACCCACGAAGTATATGTTTAGTTGGTGTTGTTGGAGGTTTATGATAGAAGCTAATGAGTGAGAGTTTGATAGGTACTATGAGGTTAAACTTCATGAGATTGTAAGCTTGTAAGTTGGATGATGAAATTCATGCTTTGTGAAGGTAAATGGTGTAGAAGGAGCATTCAGCCATGAAAACAAAAAAAGGGGGAAATTTATGATGAATTAAGTTGGAAGCTATTATAATGTACTTGTGCATTCGGGTATGGGATGAAAAAAAAGTATATATGAGATGGCTATAATCAGCCTTGTGATTCGGCTTTTGCATATATATATTTGCACATGGTGTATTGGTATGATACATATATATGTCATCCCAAGGTATATGTTTATATATGGTGATGGTTTAGTTATGGAGTGAATGATGGATGCATATTGAGTTGTAATATGTAATGCATTAGTTAGTAAAATGTATGTCATTTATATGTGGTACTAAGTATATAATTGGCCTCAACGTAGACATGCATATTCGGCCACATGAGATGGATTGGCGTTGCATGTATTCGGTTAGAGGCAAGCATATTAATGCTTATATCTTGGCTTAGACAATTGGCTAAAAGGAGTGTGGGATAATATGTTGAGTTGATGCATGATTTCACATGTATGTGACTTTAATGTCTAATGTATAAATATGGGCTAAGTGCCTTGTGTTCCTCTTTTCGATGCTCAAATGATTAAATCAATTTATTTGTCTAATTAAGCTCAAGAGCAAAGGGGATCTAAATCCGATAAAGGGAAGGAAAAAGTGGTCGAATAGCTATCGGAATCATTCGACAACATCCGAGGTAAGTTCTTGAGTAAAAGAGCTTAAATTATGATTTGATTAGATCATGTTTTAAGCAAATTAAAATCATGCTCTTTGTGTGGCTATTGAGTCGAAATTGCAAGAATGATAAATGTCTTGTGTTTGAGTTTTGCTAACGAGAACGAAATACGAATGTGCCATGATTTATTGTTAAATGTGCATGGTTATTTGAATGATGTCCGGGCTAAGTCCCGAAGGCTTTGTGCTAAGTGACCATATCCGGACTAAGATCCGAAGGCATTTGTGCGAGATACTAATTCCGGGCTAAGCCCGAAGGCATTTGTGCGAGTTACTAAATCCGGGTTAAGTCCCGAAGGCAATTGTGCGAGTTACTATAACCGGGCTATGTCCCGAAGGCATTTGAACGAGTAGCTATATCCGGTTAAATTCCGAAGGTACGTGATTTGGGAACGAATGATCTTGCTGTAAAAATTTCAGTAAATACTCTAGAAACATCCCAACATTGAGGTATGTTTCGTATGTGCTTGAATTTAGTTGAGCCCTTACAAATAAGTATTCGCTCAGTTGATAAACGAGCTACCGGCCTTTGGCTAAGTTGATCTTTTGTGTATGTACATAAGGGTTGGTAATGTGAAGCAAGTATGATATTGAAAAATTGTGCATATGAAATTATCCGTTTAGCTACATGAATGCTATACTTTTGTTGTGCTGGAATTCCTTGCTCAAAACTTACTAAGCATAAATTGCTTACTCCGTTTCTTTGATCCTCTGTTTTATAGATTTTGGTTCTCCAACTATCGGACTCGGGATTTTGAAGTCGAAGTCGCCCACACTATCAAAGCCCCCCCTTTTTGGTACAATTTTGGTTGAACTTCGAAATGACATGTATAGGACTACCCGTTTGTTGTGGGTCATGGACCCTTTGGACTTGTATAATTTTGGATAGCCATGCTAAAATGGCTTATATATGTTTGAGTATAATGTTATAATCATTTGGTATGGATATGGTTATTGAGAGGTGTGGATATGCTTAACAAGGATTGGCCATGGGAATGGTTAATCACTATCATAAATTGTGCTATTTATGCTAAAAGGGCTAGTTGAATCATGGAAACTATGAAATAGGTAAAGTCTACCTTAAAGGCAGATGCTGACAGCAGCAGTGATGTAGATTTGGAAAATCACTAAAAATAGTAGGAATGGAATTAAATAGTGAATAAATTATGTAAACGAACCTTGATGAATCTATTTTCATAGAAAAGTAACGAAACAATTATACGGACAGTATGTTAAGAGATATTCAGGTTCTTGTGAGACAGGTCCAGAACGGTTTCTGGATTTCCTGTTCCGACTTTGGAAATTCATTATAAATTAACCAGAGACAATTAGGAGTCAAGCCATATATGTATAGATTCCTCTCTGAGTCTAGTTTCTATAGAAACAAACGGCATCAGTATTGAAGCCCTGTACAGGGAGATATCCAAGTCGTAATGCGCAAAGGTCAGTGTAGTCGATCCCTGTAACATGGGAGACTTTGACTAATAAACTGTACTAATTGGCCCAACTAAAAATTCTAGAAAAAAATATGTAGATGGGAATATGAGTCTAGTTTCAGGTAAAATTTACGGAACTGGATTCCGAGTTTCTGAACTCAAGATATGATTTTTAAAGCGACTAGTACGTAGATTGGCAGTGTCTGAGAAATTATTTTTAAAGTCTGTTAACACCTCGTGTTCGACTCCAGTGTCGGTCTCGGGTTCGGGGTGTTACATTTGATTGGTATCAGAGCTACGGTTTAGTCGATTCTAGGACTACCGTAATGCGTTGGGTCTAGCTATACATGCCATTTTATGTGAATATTTGATAGTGTGGTGATTTCTGACATTTGTAAATGTGTTTATTTATAGTAATGGATCCCGATCCCGACCGAGCGATAGCTGATGATCTTGAGAGTGTAGCGCCTGCTCCCGCATAAGGGATAGCGCCGGCGGACTCTCAACCTAATGCTAGTATCCGAATGATGAAGCTAGACAAGCTTTCTATAGCGTGATGAATGATTGGTTCAACCAATACATTCGAACTAATACGGCTGTTCCACAACCTCCCTTCCCGACTAATACAACCCCCGCACCTACAATACCTCCGGTAACTGACCAAATAAGGTCAAATAAGCCCCCAGTTGACAGAATCCGAAAACATGGGGCTACTGAATTTAAAGCTACGGATAGCGACGATGCCGAACAAGCTGAATTTTGGTTGGACAACACTATCCGGGTACTCGATGAGCTATCTTGTACACCCGATGAATGCCTAAAGTGTACTATCTCCTTGCTACGTGATTCTGCCTACTATTGGTGGAGTACTCTGACTTCTGTTGTGCCCCGAGAGCAAGTAACTTGGGAGTTTTTCCAAACTGAGTTTCGGAAAAAGTATATCAGTCAGAGATTTGTTGATAAAAACGGAAGGAATTTCTTGAGCTTAAGCAAGGTTCCATGTCGGTTACTGATTACGAGCGAAAATTTGTTAGACTTAGCAAATACGCTCGGGAATGTGTTTCGTCCGAGGCTATCATGTGTAGACGCTTCGAGGATGGGCTGAATGAAGATATAAAAATGTTCGTTGGCATTCTTGAAATACGAGAGTTCGTAGTACTTGTCGAGCGAGCTTGTAAAGCCGAAGAGCTTAGAAAAGAAAAACAAAAAGTTGATGTGGGAACTGGAGAGTTTCGTAAAAGATCTTCGGGAAAGTCTCTTCAACAGGCATCGAAGAAATTTCGAGATGATGTGGGCTGGTCGAGAGGCACTTCGGGCCTTTTTAGACGAGATCGTGATCGACCCCCTGTGGGTACACGAGGCACTTCGATCGCCAGTGTTGGGAATGAACGTCGAGACAGAACGAAATGCCGATATTGCGTTAAATGGCATTCGGGGAGTTGTAGATTCCCTGACCGCTCCTGTTACAAGTGCGGATCAGTTGACCACTTCATTAAAGATTGCCCGAGGTTGTCTGAACAGAATGTAAATCAGAGTGGGAAACCGGGTGCTACCACTGCTCGAGGTAGACCATCTGGAAATACGGGCAATGCTGGTGGTGGTCAGAGAGGATCTAGAGATGCTACGACCAGATCCGAGGCTCGTGCGCCTGCTAGAGCTTATGCTATACGTGCCCGCGAGGATGTTTCTTCGCCTGATGTTATTACCGGTACTTTTACTCTCTTTGATACTAATGTAATTGCTTTGATTGACCCCGGTTCTACTCATTCTTACATATGTGAAACCTTAGCATCCAGTAAGACTTTACCTATTGAGTCTACTGAGTTCGTAATTCGGGTGTCAAATCCCTTGGGTCGTTACGTGCTTGTCGACAAAGTGTGTAAGAAATGTCCCCTAGTAATTCGAGGTTCCTGTTTTCCGGCGGACTTGATGCTTTTGCCGTTTAATGAATTTGATGTTATTCTTGAGTTGGATTGGTTGACCGTGCATGATGCGGTTGTGAATTGCAAAAGCAAGACTATTGAATTGAGGTGCGCAAATAACGAAGTAATCCGAGTTGAGTCTACGGACTTGGATGGGTTGCCAGCTGTAATATCCTCAATGTTGGCCCAGAAATATGTAAGAAAAGGGTGCGAAGCATACCTTGCGTATGTACTTGATGATAAAGAATTAGAAAAGAAATCCGAATCTGTGCCGGTGGTTTGTGAATACCCGGATGTTTTTCCTGAAGAATTACCGGGTTTACCACCTGTTCGGGAGATAGAGTTTGGTATTGAGCTTGTACCTGGGACTATGCCGATTTCGATGGCTCCGTATCATATGGCACCAACCGAGTTAAAAGAGTTGAAAGCTCAGTTGCAAGAATTGACGGATAGAGGTTTTGCTCGACCAAGTTTCTCACCTTGGGGTGCACCAGTATTGTTCGAGAAAAAGAAGGACAGAACCATGAGGTTGTGCATTGACTATCGTCAACTGAATAAAGTGACGATAAAGAACAAATATCCGTTACCGCGTATCGATGATTTGTTCGACCAACTGAAGGGAGCCTCAGTGTTCTCAAAAAAGATTTGAGATCGGGCTATTATCAGTTGCGAATTCGAGATTCGGACATACCCAAAACTGCCTTCAGAACGAGATATGGTCACTACGAATTCTTAGTGATGCCGTTTGGGCTCACTAATGCCCCTGCGGTATTTATGGATTTGATGAATCAGATCTTCAGACCATATTTGGATCGGTTCGTAGTTGTGTTCATTGATGACATCTTGGTCTATTCAAGAGATGAGACCGAACATACTGAACACCTGAGACTAGTGTTGCAAATTTTACGGGATAAGCAGTTATATGCTAAGTTCAGTAAGTGTGAGTTCTGGTTAAGAGAGGTTAGCTTCTTGGGTCACGTGGTATCCGCATCGGGTATTCGAGTTGACCCGAACAAAATTTCAGCCATACTTAACTGGAAACCTCCAAGAAATATTACCGAAGTTCGGAGCTTCCTGGGGCTCGCCGGTTATTACCGACGATTTGTAAAAGGTTTCTCGATGATAGCCACACCAATGACGAAGCTACTTCAAAAGGATGTTAAGTTCGAATGGGCGGAGAAATGTCAGAAAAGTTTCGATCAACTGAAAACTTATTTGACTGAAGCTCCAATTTTAGTGCAACCCGAATCAGGCAAAAGTTTGTCATTTATAGTGACGCATCCCTACTTGGGTTGGGTTGGTATTGATGCAAGAAGGTCGAGTGGTGGCCTATGCGTCGAGACAATTAAAGCCACATGAGAAAAACTATCCGACCATGATCTTGAACTAGCTGCCATCGTATTTGCTTTAAAAATATGGCGACATTACTTATTTGGTGAAAAGTGTCATGTATTTTGGATCACAAAAGTCTCAAATAATTGATGACTCAAAGAGACTTAAATCTGCGACAAAGACGTTGGCTTGAGTTGTTGAAAGATTACGAGCTTGTCATTGATTACCACCCGGGAAAGGCTAATGTGGTTGCGGACGCCTTAAGCCGAAATCATTGTTTGCTTTACGAGCGATGAATGTGCACTTGTCTGTTCTACCTGACAATGTGCTAGTAGCTGAATTAAAAGCCAAACCATTATTGATTCATCAAATTCGTGAAGCCCAGAAAGTTGATGATGAGTTGGTTGCAAAACGGGCTGAGTGTGTTCCGAACAAGGAATCGGAGTTTCAAATTGATGATGATGATTGTTTGAGGTTCAGAAGTCGTTTGTGTGTTCCAAGAATTCAGAACTCATTTCGATGATTCTGAACGAAGCCCATTGTAGCCGAATGTCATTCACCCGGGGAGTACGAAAATGTAAAACGATTTGAAACGTTGGTTTTGGTGGCATGGTATGAAACGAGACATCTCCGACTTTGTTTCGAGATGTTTAATATGTCAACAAGTGAAAGCGGAACATCAAGTGCCTTCAGGATTACTTCAGCGATCATGATACTGAGTGGAAATGGGATCGAGTCACAATGGACTTTGTGTCCGGACTGCCATTGTCAGCAAGTAAGAAGGATGCGATTTGGTTGTTGTTGATAGACTGACTAAGTCGGCTCACTTTATCCCCGTGCGTACGGATTTTCATTGGATAAACTAGCTGAATTGTATGTTTCTCAGATTGTGAGATTACACGGGGTACCTATTTCTATCGTGTCGGATAGAGATCCGAGATTCACCTCGTGATTTTGGAGGAAATTGCAAGAAGCTTTGGGTACCAAGCTGCATTTTAGCACTGCTTTTCACCCCCAAACCGATGGTCAATCTGAGCGGATAATTCAGATACTTAGGATATGTTGAGATGTTGCATCCTCGAGTTCAGTAGTTCATGGAACGGTATTTACCTTTGATTGAATTCGCTTACAACAATAGTTTTCAATCAAGTATTAAGATGGCACCTTACGAGGCTTTGTACGGTCGTAAATGCCGTACACCATTATTTTGGACCGAGCTCGGTGAAAGTAAAATTTTGGAGTTGATTTGATTAAGGATGCCGAACAGAAAGTAAAGGTAATCCGTGAAAGTCTGAAAGCAGCCTCAGGTCGTCAAAATCGTATGCGGATTTGAAATGAAAAGACATTGAATATCAGGTGGGAGATAAAGTGTTTCTTAAAGTTTCGCCTTGCAAAAAGGTACTCAAATTTGGCCGTAAGGGCAAGTTGAGCCCGAGATTCATTGGGCCGTACGAAATCTCCGAACGAGTTGGTCCGGTTGCGTATAGATTGATTTTGCCCCCTGAACTTGAAAAGATTCACGATGTCTTTCATGTTTCGATGCTTCGACGCTATAGATCTGATCCGTCACATGTGATTAATCCATCAGAGGTTGAAATTCAAGCCGATATGAGTTATGAAGAAGAACCGATGCGTATCCTAGCTCGTGAAGTGAAGGAGTTGCGAAACAAAAGGGTTCCGCTAGTAAAGGTGTTATGGCTCAAACACGGGATCGAGGAAGCTACTTGGGAAATCGAGAGCTCGATGAAAGAATGATACCCAAACTTATTTACCGGTAAGATTTTCGGGGACGAAAATTTCTTAAGTGGGGGAGAGTTGTGACAGCCTAAAATTGACCCTAGTCGGGAAGTGGTTTCGGGACCGCTAAACCGAGTCATAAAATAATTAGCTGTCATATTTGATGCTTATTGTATGTATATATGCATGTGTGAAAATTTCATATTTGAATTTTGTTTAATTGTAGGTGAATTTTAGTAAATGGGACTTATGTGAAAGAATTTAGAAATGTGCTAGGCAAATGTAAAGTGGCTTATTAGTGCATGTTATAGAAATGGTGGGTTTGCATGTCAAATTGCCCAATATTTGAGCTAGTGGCCGGCCATGCTATGAGTGGAAACATGTCACAAACATGTTATGTTAGTGATGTATGTTAGGAACAATAAAATAAGGAGTATGGGTAATAAAGAAATGGAAAAAAAAGGAAAGAATGTGTATGATTGTTCTTCCCCTCTCCATTGCCGTGAAGGTAAGAAAGAAAACAAAAAAAAGTGTCCATCTTTCTTCATTTCTCTTGGCCGAATGTTCTAAGGAAGAAAGAAAAAAAAACAAGTTGTGTTCTTTGGTTCTTCTTGGCCGAATTGAAAGGAAGAAGAAGGGAGTGAAGCAATCGGTCATCTTAGGTCACTATTAAGGTAAGGAAGTTGTACTAGCTTTTGAAATTTTAGTTGATATTGAGTGAGTTATCAAGTGATTTTTGTAAACCATGTTAAAATTTTGATTTTGGGGGTGAGTATGGTTTTCGGCTATAAAAGATTAATAAGGGTGATGATTGTGTTTCATGCAAAACTTAGATTAATAATGGTAGTTGCTTACATCTTGATATCTATGAGTTCCTTTCTTGGCTCTACCATAGACCCACGAAGTATATGTTTAGTTGGTGTTGTTGGAGGTTTATGATAGAAGCTAATGAGTGAGAGTTTGATAGGTACTATGAGGTTAAACTTCATGAGATTGTAAGCTTGTAAGTTGGATGATGAAATTCATGCTTTGTGAAGGTAAATGGTGTAGAAGGAGCATTCGGCCATGAAAACAAAAAAAAGGGGAAATTTATGATGAATTAAGTTGGAAGCTATTATAATGTACTTGTGCATTCGGGTATGGGATGAAAAAAAATATGAGATGGCTATAATCAGCCTTGTGATTCGGCTTTTGCATATATATATATTTGCACATGGTGTATTGGTATGATACATATATATGTCATCCCAAGGTATATGTTTATATATGGTGATGGTTTAGTTATGGAGTGAATGATGGATGCATATTGAGTTGTAATATGTAATGCATTAGTTAGTAAAATGTATGTCATTTATATGTGGTACTAAGTATATAATTGGCCTCAACGTAGACATGCATATTCGGCCACATGAGATGGATTGGCGTTGCATGTATTCGGTTAGAGGCAAGCATATTAATGCTTATATCTTGGCTTAGACAATCGGCTAAAAGGAGTGTGGGATAATATGTTGAGTTGATGCATGATTTCACATGTATGTGACTTTAATGTCTAATGTATAAATATGGGCTAAGTGCCTTGTGTTCCTCTTTTCGATGCTCAAATGATTAAATCAATTTATTTGTCTAATTAAGCTCACGAGCAAAGGGGATCTAAATCCGATAAAGGGAAGGAAAAAGTGTTCGAATAGCTATCGGAATCATTCGACAACATCCGAGGTAAGTTCTTGAGTAAAAGAGCTTAAATTATGATTTGATTAGATCATGTTTTAAGCAAATTAAAATCATGCTCTTTGTGTGTGGCTATTGAGCCGAAATTGCAAGAATGATAAGTGTCTTGTGTTTGAGTTTTGTTAACGAAAATGAAATACGAATGTGCCACGATTTACTGTTAAATGTGCATGGTTATTTGAATGATGTCCGGGCTAAGTCTCGAAGGCTTTGTGCTAAGTGACCATATCCGGACTAAGATCCGAAGGCATTTGTGCGAGATACTAATTCCGGGCTAAGCCCTAAGGCATTTGTGCGAGATACTAATTTCGGGCTAAGCCCGAAGGCATTTGTGCGAGATACTAATTCCGGGCTAAGCCCGAAGGCATTTGTGCGAGTTACTAAATCCGGGTTAAGTCCCGAAGGCAATTGTGCGAGTTACTATAACCGGGCTATGTCCCGAAGGCGTTTGAACGAGTAGCTATATCCGGTTAAATTCCAAAGGTACGTGATTTGGGAATGAATGATCTTGCTGTAGAAATTTCAGTAAATACTCTAGAAACATCCCAACATTGAGGTATGTTTCGTATGTGCTTGAATTTAGTTGAGCCCTTACAAATAAGTATTCGCTCAGTTGATAAACGAGCTACCGGCCTTTGGCTAAGTTGATCTTTTGTGTATGTACATAAGGGTTGGTAATGTGAAGCAAGTATGATATCGAAAATTTGTGCATAAGAAATTATCCGTTTAGCTATATGAATGCTATACTTTTGTTGTGCTGGAATTCCTTGCTCAAAACTTACTAAGCATAAATTGCTTACTCCGTTTCTTTGATCCTCTGTTTTATAGATTTTGGTTCTCCAGCTATCGGACTCGGGATTTTGAAGTCGAAGTCGCCCACACTATCAAAGCCCCCCCCTTTTGGTACAATTTTGGTTGAACTTCGAAATGGCATGTATAGGACTACCCGTTTGTTGTGGGTCATGGACCCTTTGTACTTGTATAATTTTGGATAGCCATGCGAAAATGGCTTATATATGTTTGAGTATAATGTTATAATCATTTGGTATGGATATGGTTATTGAGAGGTGTGGATATGCTTAACAAGGATTGGCCATGGGAATGGTTAATCACTATCATAAATTGTGCTATTTATGCTAAAAGGGCTAGTTGAATCATGGAAACTATGAAATAGGTAAAGTCTACCTTAAAGGCAGATGCTGACAGCAGCAGTGATGTAGATTTGGAAAATCACTAAAAATAGTAGGAATGGAATTAAATAGTGAATAAATTATGTAAACGAACCTTGATGAATCTATTTTCATATAAAAGTAACGAAACAATCATACGGACAGTATGTTAAGAGATATTCAGGTTCTTGTGAGACAGGTCCAGAACGGTTTCTGGATTTCCTGTTCCGACTTTGGAAATTCATTATAAATTAACCAGAGACAATTAGGAGTCAATTCATATATTTATAGATTTCTCTCTGAGTCTAGTTTCTATAGAAACAAACGGCATCAGTATTGAAGCCTTGTACAGGGAGATATCCAAGTCGTAATGCGCAAAGGTCAGTGTAGTCGATCCCTGTAACATGGGAGACTTTGACTAATAAACTGTACTAATTGGCCAAACCAAAAATTCTAGAAAAAAATATTTAGATGGGAATATGAGTCTAGTTTCAGGTAAAATTTACGGAACTGGATTCCGAGTTTCTGAACTCAAGATATGATTTTTAAAACAACTAGTAAGCAGATTGGCAGTGTCTGGGAAATTATTTTTAAAGTCTGTTAACACCTCGTGTTCGACTCCGGTGTCGGTCTCGGGTTCGGGGTGTTACAGTTAGTTGTTTTGTTTTTTGTTTTATATATTTGCCTTGCTTGAAAAGAAGTAATGACTTAAGTGTAGGGGATTTTCATCTGTCGTAATTCGTTGTAGCGAATTAAACCACTTTCTGTACTTAATGAGGTCGCTAGAAAGCAATTTCATTATGTTTTTATTTAATTTTTACTTTCAACACTTACGTAATAAAATGAGAAATTTTGACATTTTATATGACCTTGTGAGCCGAAGTAGACCTAAAGATAGACTAATATGTTAGGTGAGTGTGCAGGACATCACTCGAGGGCAAAAGAAATAATGGACTGTTCCCAATGTTACGACACAGAACTAGGATGTCACAACATAGTAAATAGAGTACCCAAGAAGAAGTTCCCAAGGATTTCGCGACATAGGCCAGAGGGTACCGTGACACAGCTATGAAGATATGCCAAAGAAGTATACTGCCATCAATTTAGTGAAATAGGCTATAGGGTGCCGCGACATCGACACGACGTGGCCACTTAATGAAGCAAGGGTGTTTTCATCTCACAACATACTTTAATAAAGATTTGTAACACCCCAAACCCAATACGGTGAACCAGATCCGAATCTTAGGTGTCACCACCATAATATAAATGTAACTTAACTCTACTTACACAAATTACAATTGATTTGAACTATTGAATTACAAGACTTCATAATACAATACATAAGTATAAACATTGAAGAATTTTGATTATAATACATAAGGAATTTGATTACAAGTATTACTAAAATGATGTCTTGGTTTGATGTAGTTATCCCGACTCAAGGGTTTCTATGTGCCAAACAGAATCGATCATGCCATCAAAGCTTACTCTATATATATTATAATCCGATACCCCACTCCTTGGACGTAGTCCTAGCATCATTTTCCCAGGCATAGCCTCACATTCAACCTGAAATAGAAAACACAATCCATGTAAGTTCATGAGAACTTAGAGACAAATAATAATTTATACCTTAGTCATTGATTTCCATAAACGAGCGGATAGTCCATCACCATCAGGTCCTTTTTTTCTTAAATCTTCAGTTGTTTGTCACCAGGAACAGTTTACCATTAACGAAACATAATCCTTCCTTCTATCTACTATATCATGATTAATTTCCCTTAACATTGTTTCATCAATGGTTTCATCCTTTTAGAACTTCTTCCTTCCATACTACCCTAAATCATGATTCCCTTACTCAATGCTCTTCGTAAAAAAAAGTTTGAATTTGCTTTCTTTACCTTACCTTTCTTTGATTACCCTTTCTTCTTACTGTTCACTGATAGATGCCTTCCATCAAACAATCAAACATAGCCTTTACTGTAACGCCCTCAACCCAAACCGGTGAATCGAATTTGATTATTAGGTGTTACGTTCTATAACAGATGTAACTTAAGCATTTTCCCTATGTAAAAGTTCTATCTATGATTGTGACTGGGTCTCTTATGGGTATACATTGTATGATTGCATTTATAGTTCATGATAATGAAATTTCAGTATTCTCTATTTTATCTCTTAGTCTACTATAAACACATTGGAATGCCGCTTAAACAACTTATGCTCTAACTTGAACTCACCAAATAACTTCCTCTTTATGCATAACTGCCCATCGTGCCCCTTCCTTTTGGCGTAACCCTGGCGTCGTCCCTCTAAGTGCATACTTCTTTAGCACCTAAAACATGAAAACCTTCGTAAGTTCATAAGAACTTAGTTAGTTAAACCTTAATATTTGGTTCATATATCAAGAGTGATCGATGCTTCATATGTCATTCATGTGTCCTTCGACTTTTCATTATTCCTTCTGGAGGTTACTTCACCAAGATTTCCTCTAACAGACTGTAATTACTCTTTTCTACCTTCAACCTCTGTCTTCCTCTCAAGGTCTTTAAGAACTTATCTTCCTTTCATATTCATTAAGCGTTCACTCTAATAGGCTTTAGATTCGAGGTCCAAACTCAAATGGTCGTTTCTTTCCTCTAAGCGCACTATACTTACTATCTCTCCACTTTCTATATCCCTTTTTTTAAATCTTATCTTTACATAGTCCTTAACCATTTCCTTTACCTTATTTACACACTTAAAATCTTATTTCCTACTTACTGACTTTTCCACTACCTTCAAAGAGTTCGGCTAGATCTTCCTTACTTCAAGATGCTATCTATATATGCCTATAACACATATCTTGGATTCGCAACCTATTTTGGCACGTTCTAGTTTTATTGTTCTTTTCTTTTTATTATGCGGGGTTTGTCATTTCATTTACACATGGTGCCTTTCTTTCAAAGTTCAATAGATACTTAGTTTCTTCTACTTGTCCATACATCATCTCTTACACATACCATCCCTTTAGAGTCCTATATTTACTTTACCTTCAGAGGACCATTTATGTCATTCTTTCATAATTCTTTACATGTCATTCATTCAGAATTTATCGCGAAGGCGTTCCTTTCTTTAAAAAGCCACAACGACTTCATTTGTATTTGCCACAAGGACTTTCCTTTACAAAGTTACCACCATGGCATCCTGTCTTTAGGTTTCACAAAAAAAGGCATTTCTTTTTAGATATAGCCACAAATAATTCCTTTACGAAGATTGCCATAAAGGCTTTCCTTTGATAGAGATCCCCACAAAGGTGTTTTCTTTCAAAGATTTGCCACAAAGGCATTCTTAAACAGCCACAAAGGTTGTCATTTATATCTATTACTCCCCACAAAGGCTTTACTATCCAGAGTTTTGCCACAAAAGTTGTCCTTTACATCCAATACTCGCCACAAAGGGATTCCTATCCAGAGTTTTGCCACAAAGGTTGTCCTTTACATCTAGTACTCGCAACAAAGGTTTTCATGTCCAAAGTTTTTCCACAAAGGTTGTCCTTTAACTGGTGTTTTAAACGATAATGATTTACCTAAACTCAAACTTAGTGAGGTTTGCCCCTCATCATTTTGGGACACTAGAGAACCCCATTAGGTAATAACCTTCCTTAAACTTTCTCATATGATGTCATAACCCACCAATTACGGTTTTACACGATTTGTTATTCTTTTCATATGAACCACATTAGGTAATAACCCCATTAGGTAATGACCTTCTTTAAATTTTCTCACATGATGCCATAACCCATCAATTGCGATCTTACATGATATGGTCTTCGACTCCATGGCCATAGACTTATCCTTTCAGAGATTCATGTTTTTAGTCCCGAAAAACACCTTTAGACGACTTTGGAGACAAACATAGACTCTTCATACTTAGACCCATCTTTCATGAACTCATCATACCTTGCCTTACTCGAACAGACATATCCAGACTTTTCCGACACATTAACTCATTTCTATTATATTAACGCAAACATCTTTTAACTTCAAGATTCATGCATCATACTTTGACCATTAAACTTCATGTTATCCATATATACAAGTTCATAAATCTTATGTTCCCTATCAAAGTCATCACATAATACTTTAGTAGTTTTTATTTCACAATTTGGTTACTTAGCATTCAAGTCTCTAGAAGGCATATTATTCATGCATGAGTCAGTTTACAGACTCACCAGATAACCTCAAAGACCAGCTTAGCCTTCAGATCCATCATTCAGTAGGATGCTACAACCTCCTATTCTTTATAAAGCAGAAAAACTTTGTTAGAACCCATTCGGTTAACCATTACCATCATTTTAAACCCAGACATCTCTCAAAGCCATATTTCTTCAATCATACTTATAGATCTATGTTTCCTTGATAGATAGAGTCATAAAATGTACCTTGTAGTGAAGAAAATCATTAAAAATATCTAGGATTTTAAACTCAATTCAAAGAAATGTTTCTATCTCTCTTTAGCCCGAAATCTTTTTTTGTTTTTTAGAGGGAAGAGGGAAGGAAGATAACCATTTTTTCTTCAACCACCTGGATTGTCCCTTTTAACTTAACCCAAGTCTCTATGGAAACTCAATAAATGTCAAATCAAGATTGAGTGGCCTTATCATAATCTGCCACCTCTAAGAACTTACTTGATCACTCCTTTAGCCTTTAACCCTTCTAGTTCACATTTGATTAATTCTTAACCATGTTTTCTCACAATTTAGCTATCACGAGACCATAATGGCTATAGGGTTTACTACGCCCGTGCCGTGAATGTAACATCCCGAATTTTGGGCCTAGAAGGAAGAGGTTTTGAACAAGGGAACAGTTAGGAGACTGCAGATAAATATTTAGTTGTGCAAGGAAGTACACAAATTGCTTGTTTGCTTTAATGGCTAAGTGATTTGTGTGTGTATGGGAGTGTTTGAGAAGCTTGGGTTCAAGTCTTGGCTTCTGCAGAATTTTCAGTTTTGCTCTTTAATGAATTTGGACATTAGAATATAGGCCTTATAAATAATAGTGTTTGTTTTATGGTACAAAAAAAGAGCTTATGGTTTGGTGGCATGGTGGCGTGTTGTGTGACTGTGAGGTCTGAGGTTCAAGTCCTAGGTTGAACAGTGGAGTATTTATTTTGCTGCTTGAGCTGGGTAGGTGGTGGAGTTGGACTAGAATACTGCTAAAAGGAGTTTGAACTAGTCATAGAGTGAGTTGAGGAGAAATTGGTAGAGTGATTCAAGGAGGGATAATGGGGGAGATTTTAGGAGGAAATCAAGGAGTTTGAGAGTGAGGGGGACTTGTGTGACAGCCCAAAATCGACCCTAGTCGGGAAGTGGTTTCGGGACCACAAAACCGAGTCATAAAATTTAGTTAAAATTTTATTTGCATATCTTATATGTGTGATAGTACTTGTATAAAAATTTGATGTTTTAATTTTGTATTAGGAATGTGAATTTTGCTTGAAAGGATCTAGTTGAGAGACTTAGAAAATTATGATAGGTAAATAAGTAAGGACCAAATAGTATTAAAATAGGAAAGTTTGGGTTTGCATGTCAAAGTGCCCAATTCTTGATAAGTGGCCGGCCAAGCATGGTTCCATTCCTCCAAGTTTATGTTGTTTATTATTTAATATTGGTAAGTAAATTAAAATAAATTAAAGAAAGGAATTAAAAAGGAAGAGATGAATAAAATAAGGAGGGAAGAGGGAGTGTTCATCTTTTTTTTCTTTGGCTATTGCCGTGAGTGAGGAGAAGGAAGGGAGATTTGGTTATTGGATTTTGGCTTGGAAGATGGCTAGAATGAGGTATGTATTGAATGATTCTTGAAAGTCTATGCATGTTTGAGATGGTTAGTTCAAATTCTACTCATCCTATAGATTAGACTTAGGATTTTGAGGTTGAAATTCGGCCAAGAAGCTTGAAACTCTTAGTAGATGTGTTAATGTCATTAAAATGGATAGTAATGTAGGATATGGTGAGTGGTTAATTGCTTTTAACTTGAAAGTTGAGGTTAAAATGGGTTAAGTGATTGCCGAATCTAATTTAGGGGTGGAGGATTGTGTTCATGTTATATTGGATAGGTAGAGGTTGTAATGAGGTTGAAATTGTTGAATTGTTAGTTGGGTAACAAATGAAGCAATCGGCCATATGGGGTAAAAATGGGATGTTCATTTTAGTTGTTGTTTCATTTTTGTGAGAAATGGGTCAAGTGTTTATGAGATGAAATTGTGCGATTAAATAAATTAAAGGTAATAGTATAGTTGATGTATATATATAGATATACATATTCGGCCATCACTTAAGAGCTTATGTGATGTTGAGTTTAAGCCTTGCATATTCGGCTATATATATATACATATATATGTAAGCCCATTCGTGATATTACCTTAGGACTATGTATATATAACCGACAAAAAAATAGGAAAAACTAGTAAAGGTGATTGCCGAATGTCCAAGTATGCATATGCATGTGTGATTGGATTATTGAAAATAAGGTAATTGCATAAGGTTATTAGCCAAATAGCTAAGAATATAAGGTAGCAAGATAAAAATTTTACCATGCCGTCCCATATGTCATAAAATCATTAAAATGTGAATACCAATATATGTAGCAAAGCGATTGAATGAGTTAATTTATTTGTTTAAGCTCAAGATCCTAAAGGAGAGGCGTCCAACAAGGGGAAATCGAAGGTCATCGAGTAGCCGACTTGGAATTACTTTACCCAACATAAAGTAAGTCATTAAGCATATAGTTTGTATTAATTTAAATGATCATAACGTCTATGTAATGATGCTGAATGGAATGATAAATATATATATATACATGTATGTATGTGGTGATGAAAGTGTTGGATGGAGAGAAAAGAGGTGAGATGTATTGAGTTGTTGATCTCGGCACTAAGAGTGCGGGTATAAACATTTATGATCATGAGATTGGCGCTATGTGTGTGGGTTTAAATTGTACAGCACTAAGTGTGCGAGTTTGATTATGTAGCACTAAGTGGGCGAGCTTGATTATGTAGCACTAAGTGTGCAGTGCGAGTTTGATTATATAGCACTAAGTGTGCGAGTTGATTATATAGCACTGAGTGTGCGGACTTAATGTATACTTTTGAATCATTATGAACACTAAGTGTGCGACATTATTGAGTCGATCACGGACAGCGGATCGGGTAAGTACCTTGAGTTAGTGACTAATAGGCGTTATGTTTATATTTGAAGTTGAGCTTGGTAAGTTTGAACCTATGTGACAATTATAATTGAAGTCACGTACATAAGATTTATCGTGGAATAGGTGAAAGGTCGTTTAGTTGTATGACTGTAACGAAAATAAAATGATGTATGAAAATGCCTCGAATATTCTATTGATTAGTATATGGAATGTGAATGCATGACTTGGTATGAGATTGAACCGATAGGTTTGAGGAACTATGGTATGGTTCGGTATGGATGGAGTAACTAGCCTCGTTCCATTTTGCTTCCTCTTGTGATAATGTTATTAATGGATGGTAGTGCATTGCTTATGACTTACTGAGTTATATACTCACTCGGTGTTTCCTTGTCACCTATTTTAGGTTTCTTGGACTTGTCTCTTTTTGCGTGATCGGGCCGTCATCGGAGTCATCACACCGGCTAGCAAGTTTTGGTACTTTCTTCTTAGTCGGCTTAGGAGAACATTTCGGCATGTATAGGCTATTATGTTGTGTTTGAACTTTGGGATGTAAACTTTTAGCCATGCGAAAATGGCATAAATGTCGGTTGGGTTTGGTTTATAACATTAGGTCGTAAGCCTTGGTAATTCGACCCCTTTTTTTTTATGCCATATGTCATGGTTGATTATTTTTGGTGTTAAAATTCATGATATGGCAATAGTGTAGTAGGGAGATGTTTGACAATGATTAGCCTTTGGCATGGCTAGTCATGATCATAATTCGTGATATGTATGATGAATTACTAGTTAGATCAAGGAGAAATCACGAAATGGGCATAGTTGCTTTCGTAACAGATGCCGGCAGCAGCAGTGATGTGAGATTGAAAAATCACTAAAAATAGTAGAAGTGGAATTAATTGATGAATAAATTATGTAATCGAAGCTCGATGAGTCTATTTTCATATAGAAGTAACGAAATGATCATATGGACAGTATGTTAAGAGATATTCAGGTTCTCGTGAGACAGGGCCAGAACGGTTTCTGGATTCCCTGTTCCGACTTTGGAAATTCATTATAAATTAACCAGAGATAATTAGGAGTCATGCCATATACGTACAGATTGTTCTCTGAGTCTAGTTTCTATAGAAACAAACGACATCAGTATTGAAGATCTGTGCAGGGGGAAATCCAAGTCGTAATGGACAAAGGTCAGTGTAGTCGATCCCTGTAACATGGGAGACTTTGACTAATAAACTGTACTAATTGGCCCGACCAAAAATTCTACAAAAATCTACCATATAGGTATATGAGTCTAGTTCCAGGGAAAATTTACAAAACTGGATTTCGAGTTTCATAACTCAAGATATGATTTTTAAAGCGACTAGTACGCAGATTGGCAGCTTGTCTGGGAAATGTCAAATAAGTGGTTTGAAGTCTGTTAACACCTCGTGTTCGACTCCGGCGACGGTCTCGGGTTCGGGGTGTTACATTTTATTGGTATCAGAGCTATGGTTTAGTCGGTTCTAGGACTACCATAGCACGTATGAGTCTAGCTATACATGCCTTAATGTTAATATTTAAATGTGTGATGACTTCTGACGGTTAAAATTTTTGTTTTGATTAGTAAATGGATCCCGGTGTAGAGAGAACCTTGGCGGATGACGTTGAAAGTGTAGCGGCTGCTCCTGCACAAGGGACGCCGCCTGTTGAACCTCAGTCATCTGCGAATAATCAAGGTGAGGGGGCTAAACAAGCCTTCTTTACCATGATGAATGAGTGGGTCGCGCAATATGCCCGAACCAATCCAGCCGTCCAACAATTCCCGAATCTGAATAATCCACCCCAAAAGCCCGTAATGCCATCAGTCACTGATCCTGTGAGGCTGAGTAAGCCACCTTTAGACTTGATTAGGAAGCACGGGGCTAAGGAGTTCAGGGCCATAGTTACTGATGATGCTGAAAGGGCCGAGTTCTGGCTTGATAACACCATTCGGGTGTTTGATGAACTGTCATGCACACCCGATGAATTTCTAAAGTGTGCTATATCCTTGTTGCGGGACTCAGCCTACTATTGGTGGAGGACCCTGATTTCCATAGTCCCAAACGAACGAGTTACTTGGGACTTCTTTCAAACGGAATTCCGAAAGAAATATATTAGTCAACGGTTCATTGATCAAAAGCGCAAGGAGTTCTTGGAACTCAAGCAAGGCCGTATGACAGTATCTGAATACGAACATGAATTCGTAAGACTCAGTAGGTATGCCCGGGAGTGTGTAGCTGATGAGGTTGCTATGTGCAAAAGATTCGAAGAAGGATTGAATGAAGATTTAAGGCTACTAGTGGGTATTTTGGAGATAAAAAATTCGTAACACTAGTCGAACGAGCCTGCAAGGCGGAAGAACTTGGAAAGGAGAAGAAGAAGGCTGAATTTGAAGCTAGAGACTATCGTAAAAGATCGACGGGTAAAGCTCCGTTCTCAACTGTAAAGAAGTTCAGGGAGGACACTAATAAGTCGAGGACGACTGCGGGAATTTCCTTCAGAGCACGACCATCGATGGACTCCCGAGCTACTTCGGTAGCTAGTGTGGGCAATAATCGTCAAGAGAAACCTGAATGTCCCCAATGCGGAAGACGACACCTAGGTGAATGTTGGGGTAAGTCTACTAACAGGGCCTGTTACGAATACGGTTTGAAGGACCACTTCATTAGAGATTGCACGGAGCTTGATGAGAAGAATAAGATTCAAGGTGCAAGACCTAGTGGAGTGACAACTAGAGGTAGACCACCGAGAATTTTAGGAGGTAGGGGTGGTAGTCAGAGAGGGGCCTCTGATACGGCTGTTCGAGCCGAGAACCGCACTCCTGCTAGAGCATATGCCATTCGCGCACGAGAGGAGGCATCCTCCCCTGACGTCATCACTGGTACCTTCACCCTCTTTGATACTAATGTGATTGCATTGATTGACCCTGGCTCTACTCATTCATATGTATGCGAAACCTTAGCATCCAGTAAGACTCTACCTGTTGAGTCTACTGAGTTCGTAATTCGAGTGTCAAACCCTTTGGGTCAATACGTACTTGTTGATAAAGTGTGTAAGAGATGCCCTCTAATAACCCGAGAATCCTGTTTTCCGGCCGATTTGATGCTTTTGCCGTTTGACGAATTTGATGTTATTCTTGGTTTGGATTGGTTGACAGCGCATGATGCGGTTGTGAATTGCAAAAGCAAGACTATTGATTTGAGGTGCGCAAATAACGAGATAATCCGAGTTGAGTCTACGGACTTAAGGGGGTTGCCAGCTGTAATATCAGCAATGTTGGCCCAAAAATACGTAAGAAAAGGGTGCGAAGCATACCTTGCGTATGTAGTTGATGACAAAGAATTAGAAAAGAAACCCGAATCTGTGCCGGTGGTTTGTGAATACCCGGATGTTTTTCCTGAAGAGTTACCGGGTTTGCCACCTGTTCGGGAGATAGAGTTTGGTATTGAGCTTGTACCTAGAACTACGCCAATTTCGATAGCTCCGTATCGTATGGCACTAACCGAGTTAAAGGAATTGAAAGCTCAATTGCAAGAGTTGACGGATAGAGGTTTCGCTCACCAAGTTTCTCACCTTGGGGTGCACCAGTATTGTTCGTGAAAAAGAAGGACGGAACCATGAGGTTGTGCATTGACTATCGTCAACTGAATAAAGTGACGATAAAGAATAAATATCCATTACCTCGTATTGATGATTTGTTTGATCAACTAAAGGGAGCCTCAGTGTTTTCAAAGATAGATTTGAGATCGGGTTATTATCAGTTGCGGATTCGAGATTCGGACGTACCCAAAACTGCTTTCAGAACGAGGTACGGTCACTACGAGTTCTTAGTGATGCCGTTTGGGCTCACTAATGCCCCTGCGGTATTTATGGATTTGATGAATCGGATCTTCAGACAGTATTTGGACCGGTTCGTAGTTGTGTTCATTGATGACATCTTAGTCTATTCAGGAGATGAGACCGAACATGCTGAGCACCTGAGATTAGTGTTGCAAATTTTGCGGGATAAGAAGTTATATGCTAAGTTCAGTAAGTGTGAGTTCTGGTTAAGAGAGGTTAGCTTCTTGGGTCATGTGGTATCCGCATCGGGTATTCGAGTTGACCCGATCAAAATTTCAGCCATACTTAACTGGAAGCCTCCAAGAAATATTACCGAAGTTCGGAGCTTCCTGGGGCTCGCCGGTTATTACCGACGATTTGTAAAAGGTTTCTCGATGATAGCCACACCAATGACGAAGCTACTTCAAAAGGATGCTAAGTTCGAATGGACGGAGAAATGTCAGAAAAGCTTCGATCAACTGAAAACTCATTTGACTGAAGCTCCAATTTTAGTGCAACCCGAATCAGGCAAAGAGTTTGTCATTTATAGTGACGCATCCCTACTCGGATTGGGTTGCGTATTGATGCAAGAAGGTCGAGTTGTGGCCTATGCGTCGAGACAATTGAAGCCACACGAGAGAAATTATCCAACCCATGATCTCGAACTAGCCGCCATCGTATTTGCTTTGAAAATATGGCGACATTATTTGTTTGGCGAAAAGTGCCATGTATTTTCGGATCACAAAAGTCTCAAATATTTGATGACTCAAAGAGACTTAAATCTGCGACAAAGACGTTGGCTGTCATTGATTACCACCCGGGAAAGGCTAATGTGGTTGCGGACGCCTTAAGCCGAAAATCGCTGTTTGCTTTACGAGCGATGAATGTGCACTTGTCTGTTCTACCCGACAATGTGTTAGTAGCTGAATTAAAGGCCAAACCATCATTGATTCATCAAATTCGTGAAGCTCAGAAAGTCGACGATGAATTGGTTGCAAAACGGGCTGAATGTATTCCGAATATGGAATCCGAATTTCAAATTGATGATGACGATTGTTTGAGGTTCGGAAGTCGGTTGTGTGTTCCAAGAAATTCAAAACTCATTTCGATGATTCTGAACGAAGCTCATTGTAGCCGAATGTCAATTCACCCGGGGAGTACGAAAATGTACAACGATTTGAAACGTTGGTTTTGGTGGCATGGTATGAAACGGGACATCTCCGACTTTGTTTCGAGATGTTTAATATGCCAACAAGTGAAAGCGGAACATCAAGTGCCTTCAGGATTACTTCAGCCGATCATGATACCCGAGTGGAAATGGGATCGAGTCACAATGGACTTTGTGTCCGGACTGCCATTGTCAGCAAGTAAGAAGGATGCGATTTGGGTTGTTGTTGATAGACTGACTAAGTCGGCTCACTTTATCCCCGTGCGTACGGATTTTTCATTGGATAAACTAGCCGAATTGTATGTTTCTCAGATTGTGAGATTACATGGAGTACCTATTTCTATCGTGTCGGATAGAGATCCGAGATTCACCTCGCGATTTTGGAAGAAATTGCAAGAAGCTTTGGGTACCAAGCTGCATTTTAGCACTGCTTTTCATCCACAAACCGATGGTCAATCCGAGCGGATAATTCAGATACTTGAGGATATGTTGAGATGTTGCATCCTCGAGTTTAGTGGTTCATGGGAACGGTATTTACCTTTGATTGAATTCGCTTACAACAATAGTTTTCAATCAAGTATTAAGATGGCACCTTACGAGGCTTTGTACGGTCGTAAATGCCGTACACCATTGTTTTGGACCTAGCTCGGTGAAAGTAAAATTTTTGGAGTCGATTTGATTAAAGATGCCGAACAGAAAGTAAGGGTAATCCGTGAAAGTCTAAAGGCAGCCACGGATCGTCAGAAATCGTATGCGGATTTGAAACGAAAAGACATTGAATATCAGGTGGGAGATAAAGTGTTTCTTAAAGTTTCGCCTTGGAAAAAGGTACTCAGATTTGGCCGAAAGGGCAAGTTGAGTCCGAGATTCATTGGGCCATACGAAATATCCAAACGAGTCGGTCCAGTTGCGTATCGATTGATTTTACCCCCTGAACTTGAAAAGATTCACGACGTCTTTCATGTTTCGATGCTTCGACGCTATAGATCTGATCCTTCGCACATAATTAGTCCGTCGGAGGTTGAAATCCAAGCCGATATGAGTTATGAAGAAGAGCCGATGCGTATCCTAGCTCGTGAAGTGAAGGGGTTGCGAAACAAAAGGGTTCCGTTAGTAAAGGTGTTATGGCTCAAACACGGGATCGAGGAAGCTACTTGGGAAACCGAGAGCTCGATGAAAGAACGATACCCAAACCTATTTACCGGTAAGATTTTCGGGGACGAAAATTTCTTGAGTGGGGGAGAGTTGTGACAGCCCAAAATCGACCCTAGTCGGGAAGTGGTTTCGGGACCACAAAACCGAGTCATAAAATTTAGTTAAAATTTTATTTGCATATCTTATATGTGTGATAGTACTTGTATAAAAATTTGATGTTTTAATTTTGTATTAGGAATGTGAATTTTGCTTGAAAGGATCTAGTTGAGAGACTTAGAAAATTATGATAGGTAAATAAGTAAGGACCAAATAGTATTAAAATAGGAAAGTTTGGGTTTGCATGTCAAAGTGCCCAATTCTTGATAAGTGGCCGGCCAAGCATGGTTCCATTCCTCCAAGTTTATGTTGTTTATTATTTAATATTGGTAAGTAAATTAAAATAAATTAAAGAAAGGAATTAAAAAGGAAGAGATGAATAAAATAAGGAGGGAAGAGGGAGTGTTCATCTTTTTTTCTTTGGCTATTGCCGTGAGTGAGGAGAAGGAAGGGAGATTTGGTTATTGGATTTTGGCTTGGAAGATGGCTAGAATGAGGTATGTATTGAATGATTCTTGAAAGTCTATGCATGTTTGAGATGGTTAGTTCAAATTCTACTCATCCTATAGATTAGACTTAGGATTTTGAGGTTGAAATTCGGCCAAGAAGCTTGAAACTCTTAGTAGATGTGTTAATGTCATTAAAATGGATAGTAATGTAGGATATGGTGAGTGGTTAATTGCTTTTAACTTGAAAGTTGAGGTTAAAATGGGTTAAGTGATTGTCGAATCTAATTTAGGGGTGGAGGATTGTGTTCATGTTATATTGGATAGGTAGAGGTTGTAATGAGGTTGAAATTGTTGAATTGTTAGTTGGGTAACAAATGAAGCAATCGGCCATATGGGGTAAAAATGGGATGTTCATTTTAGTTGTTGTTTCATTTTTGTGAGAAATGGGTCAAGTGTTTATGAGATGAAATTGTGTGATTAGATAAATTAAAGGTAATAGTATAGTTGATGTATATATATAGATATACATATTCGGCCATCACTTAAGAGCTTATGTGATGTTGAGTTTAAGCCTTGCATATTCGGCTATATATATACATATATATGTAAGCCCATTCGTGATATTACCTTAGGACTATGTATATATAACCGAAAAAAAAATGGGAAAAACTAGCAAAGGTGATTGCCGAATGTCCAACTATGCATATGCATGTGTGATTGGATTATTGAAAATATGGTAATTGCATAAGGTTATTAGCCGAATAGCTAAGAATATAAGGTAGCAAGATAAAAATTTTACCATGCCGTCCCATATGTCATAAAATCATTAAAATGTGAATACCAATATATGTAGCAAAGCGATTGAATGAGTTAATTTATTTGTTTAAGCTCAAGATCCTAAAGGAGAGGCGTCCAACAAGGGGAAATCGAAGGTCATCGAGTAGCCGACTTGGAATTACTTTACCCAACATAAAGTAAGTCATTAAGCATATAGTTTGTATTAATTTAAATGATCATAACGTCTATGTAATGATGCTGAATGGAATGATAAATATATATATATACATGTATGTATGTGGTGATGAAAGTGTTGGATGGAGAGAAAAGAGGTGAGATGTATTGAGTTGTTGATCTTGGCACTAAGAGTGCGGGTATAAACATTTATGATCATGAGATTGGCGCTAAGTGTGAGGGTTTAAATTGTACAGCACTAAGTGTGCGAGTTTGATTATGTAGCACTAAGTGTGCGAGCTTGATTATGTAGCACTAAGTGTGCGAGTTTGATTATATAGCACTAAGTGTGCGAGTTGATTATATAGCACTGAGTGTGCGGACTTAATGTATACTTTTGAATCATTATGAACACTAAGTGTGCGACATTATTGAGTCGATCACGGACAGCGGATCGGGTAAGTACCTTGAGTTCGTGACTAATAGGCGTTATGTTTATATTTGAAGTTGAGCTTGGTAAGTTTGAACCTATGTGACAATTATAATTGAAGTCACGTACATAAGATTTATCGTGGAATAGGTGAAAGGTCGTTTAGTTGTATGATTGTAACGAAAATAAAATGATGTATGTAAATGCCTCGAATATTCTATTGATTAGTATATGGAATGTGAATGCATGACTTGGTATGAGATTGAACCGATAGGTTTGAGGAACTATGGTATGGTTCGGTATGGATGGAGTAACTAGCCTCGTTCCATTTTGCTTCCTCTTGTGATAATGTTATTAATGGATGGTAGTGCATTGCTTATGACTTACTGAGTTATATACTCACTCGGTGTTTCCTTGTCACCTATTTTAGGTTTCTTGGACTTGTCTCTTTTTGCGTGATCGGGCCGTCATCGGAGTCATCACACCGGCTAGCAAGTTTTGGTACTTTCTTCTTAGTCGGCTTAGGAGAACATTTCGGCATGTATAGGCTATTATGTTGTGTTTGAACTTTGGGATGTAAACTTTTAGCCATGCGAAAATGGCATAAATGTCGGTTGGGTTTGGTTTATAACGTTAGGTCGTAAGCCTTGGTAATTCGACCCCTTTTTTTTATGCCATATGTCATGGTTGATTATTTTTGGTGTTAAAATTCATGATATGGCAATAGTGTAGTAGGGAGATGTTTGACAATGATTAGCCTTTGGCATGGCTAGTCATGATCATAATTTGTGATATGTATGATGAATTACTAGTTAGATCAAGGAGAAATCACGAAATGGGCATAGTTGCTTTCGTAACAGATGCCGGCAGCAGCAGTGACGTGAGATTGAAAAATCACTAAAAATAGTTGAAGTGGAATTAATTGATGAATAAATTATGTAATCGAAGCTCGATGAGTCTATTTTCATATAGAAGTAACGAAACGATCATATGGACAGTATGTTAAGAGATATTCAGGTTCTCGTGAGACAGGGCCAGAACGGTTTCTGGATTCCCTGTTCCGACTTTGGAAATTCATTATAAATTAACCAGAGATAATTAGGAGTCATGCCATATACATACAGATTCCTCTCTGAGTATAGTTTCTATAGAAACAAACGACATCAGTATTGAAGCTCTGTGCAGGGAGATATCCAAGTCGTAATGCACAAAGGTCAGTGTAGTCGATCCCTGTAACATGGGAGATTTTGACTAATAAACTGTACTAATTGGCCCGACCAAAAATTCTACAAAAATTCTAACATATAGGTATATGAGTCTAGTTCCAGGGAAAATTTACGGAACTGGATTTCGAGTTTAAGAACTCAAGATATAATTTTTAAAGTGACTAGTACGCAGATTGGCAGCTTGTCTGGGAAATGTCAAATAAGTGGTTTGAAGTCTGTTAACACCTCGTGTTCGACTCCGGCGACGGTCTCGGGTTCGGGGTGTTACAACTTGTGCCATTTGGGGGTATGCTTGTGCTGAATTTGGTCTTTAGGCATTGAGGGAATAGGTTTTAGGGTTGTTTTTCTCTCCGTTTGCTTCAGCTTTGGTCAGTTTTTCTTTCACCTTTTGCTTGTGCCAAATTTTGTAAAGACTTTGGGTACCTCTCAGGTTTGCTCTTTTATTTTCCTGCTTTTCCCTTTTATTCTTTTTTTTCTTTTGTTTTGTTTTGACCGAATAGTTCTTTAGTCCCCTCTTCCGAATCTCCTTTCTCCTCCCTCTTCTCCGTGTTGCCGAATTCATGTCCCTTCTCCACTATAGATTCTTCTAAAAGGGAGTATTGGTGTTGAATCTTCTCTGTTTTCGTGGTTGAATGATGATAGGTGAGTTCTGCGACACCCTTTCTCTAGTTCAGTTTGTGTTTTTCTATCCATTGATGTCTTTTTTGTTTTTTCCTACTTTGCTTGTTTTCAATTTTCGGATCCCCTTTTTGATTTGCTCCTTCTTGTGTTTCAAGTTGCACTATACCCAGTCAACAGTTTGGTAGTTGAGTAAGTGTTTGTTATTCGTTGTATGGGATGCGGTTTGAAAGGATGTATGTACATTATTGGGTTTAATTGGATTGTTAAGCAAAATGTGATCTAAGGGTTGGAAGTAAAGGGTTTTGTGGCTTTTGTGCTACGTGGAGTTCAAGAGTTGGTTGGTGCTTCTCCAAGGAGTTGAGGGGCTTCGAGTACTGATTTATCCTTAGCATCGTTTGGCTTTGTTTGATTAACAAAACTTGATAGTTAATGAAATGACGTTTTGGTTTAATCTAGGTTGGTGTACATGGAAACTTGCGCTCTTCGGTCGAATTTAGGTGTGTCATCACCCACTACAACCGTAGATCGGCGAAAAGCCGAAAAGCCGTAAACATGCTGTTTGAGACCACACGGGTGTGCGATCACTCGAGTGGCAAGCCCAAGTTGCGAGTTGTGGGCAAATGACCGAAATACCCCTAAGGGTAAAATGACCGAAATAACCTCGAAGGGTAAAATGACTGAAATGCCCCCGAAGGGTAAAATAACCGAAATACCCCCAAGGGTAAAATGACCGAAATACCCTCAAAGGGTAAAATGACTGAAATGCCCCTGAAGGGTAAAATAACCGAAATACCCCCGAAGGGTAAAATAACCGAAATACCCTCGAAGTGTAAGATGATCGAAATACCCTCAAAGGGTAAAAATGACTAAAATACCCTCGAAGGGTAAAATGATCGAAATACCCCCGAAGGGTAAAATGATCGAAATACCCCCGAAGGGTAAAATGATCGAAATACCCCCGAAGGGTAAAATGATCGAAATACCCTCGAAGGGTAAAATGACTGAAATACCCTCAAAGGGTAAAATGATTGAAATACCCTCGAAGGGTAAAATGACTGAAATACCCCTGACCCTCAAAAGGTAAAATGACTGAAATACCCCCATAGGGTAAAATGATTTGTATACCCCTACGAGATGAAATGACTGTTATGGCCTTATGATATGTACGACTATGATTGAGCATGACATTTTGCATACACGTGTGATATTATGTCACGACATATTTCATTGCTTTGCAGCAATTCTATTACTAGTAGTTTTACTGCGATATTGGTGTGTTGTTTGGGTGGGTCGATTTTATCACCACATGGTGTGTTGGTGGTACGGAGTGGTGTGTTGGCTGGACTGGGATGGGTTGCATTTTCTGTACTGTAATGTTACTATATTGGGCTAAGGCCAACACTGATACTGTATTGGGCTAAGGCCCACATTGATATTGTATTGGGCTAAGGCCCACATTGATATTGTATTGGGCTAAGTCCCACACTGCTACTGAATTGGGCTAAGGCCCTCATTGTACAGTCACTGAATAGGGCCCAAGCCCAGACCGCTACTATATGTTGTTTACTATTTGACTAATAGGGGATTACATACTAAGTTTTGTAAACTCACCCTCTCCTCTTAACTGTGCAGGTAATCCTCAATCTTAGGCGATTCAGTACTGTGAGGGACTCGGAGGTGGCCACACAACTACTGCTGTTCACACTTGTTTTTAATTTACTTTAAATTATAAGTTGGGTTTTGTTTTGTAATAAGGCCTTTCATTTGGTTTTAAATTTTTAATTGGGCTTTTGCTTACATATTTTATACTGCTAGTTAGGTGAAAACAAATTTTCAAAATAATTACTGCTTTCAAAGACATGAACTTTAAACATTAGAGTTTTCAAATGCTTCCGCGTTTAAAATCAACTTAATATAACAATAGCAGTTAACAAGGAAAACATTTGGTCAGGTGTTCTGTTAAACATTAATAAAGAGGTTACCAAACTTAAGAAACAAGTTTTATCAACAAGTCTAAATTTTCAGAAGACACTTCAATGTGAAACGCCAAATTCGGCCATAACTCCTAGGCCGGGTTTGGGGTGTTACAGTGAACTCATATCCTAAAGGTCATTTTACATAACCATAAGTCTTATTTCACCACTCATAGTAATCGGACATGAAATCCTTACTTACTTTATTCCCATGTTGGAGTCCTACCATTCTAAACGCTAAGAAGTACATTTGGGCACACACTAGTTTGCCAGTCATACTTTTTTATAACTATGTGCCATATTTATATATATACATTCCTACCAGTACTACTTGATTCGTTACACTTTGTAACATCCCAAACCTAGCTTAGTCATTATGGCCAAATTTGAAATGGCCCAGAAAAACTTTCATTATTTTCAAACATACTTTTTAAACCATTTGCGTAATTCATTCAAAACTAGTGAAATCAAATGTTCAACTTTATTTTCAATCACATTTCAAAACCACTTGTCCATGAAAATGGCCTAAAAAAACTCCCATAATTTTGAACATATTTTAAAAATTATTAGCTGATCAATTCAAAACAAGTGAAATCCAATGTTTATCTTAATTTTGTAAAAACCTTGTAAATTTTAAGAATCAAAATAAAAAATATTTCATTTGCAAAAATTCAATCATTTATTCAAAACTATTTCAGATTTTCAATCATACTTCTAAATTATGTCTTTTTATTTAAAACTAATGAACTTGGTTATTCGTAATTATTTCGAAAAAAACATATTAACTTCAGAGATCAAATGTCTTTAGAAATCAAATTTGTAAATATTAATAATTTTGAAAAGGAAGTCTAATTTTATTAAAGACTCATTTTTCAGAAACGCAACAGAAAAATATGTTATTGACAGATTCTATTTCAAAATTGAGTTTCATGGGAAATCTTATCAAATACCAAATTATGTACTTTTTAAAACTTGATGTCATGTAATCAAGTCATGCAAATCAGAATAAAACCCCTAAAGTAATGTACCATGCCACAATCCATAAATAAATTTATTACAGTCCTAAAATAAATATTAAAATTAATTTAAAATACTTAATTATGAAAACTTCTGAGAAACTCCTCCGATAGTTGTATCAAAGTCCTAACCTTAGGTTTATCTAAAAAGATAGAAAACTAAAAGGGATAAACTATAAAGCTCTGTGTGAGTCTTAACATATATAACAAACTATAATTTAAAACATACATTATCGGATATAACAAAAATACATATAAGCAGTCCAAAATCTCAAAATTTTTAAATTTAGAAAAAAATATATAAGCAGTCCAAAATCACATATTTCAATATGCATGATGATGTTGATGTGAAGTTTTTCAGGAATCAGTACAGAATTTTTCGAAAAATTTCTTACCCAACTCTACCATACACCATAAAAGAGTTCCCCAAAACTTGTCCATCCAATAACACACCACAATATGGACAAGCCACCAGATATTGCAGTCATGCTGCTAGATAGAGATAATTGTGGACAAGCCACCAAAATTGCAAATATACTGCAAGATAATGTGGTTAAATAACCAGAATATTCCTTTGTAAAATCTTATCTAAACCCCATGCATCTGATATGGCATTTAGAATAGAATTTTTCAGTAGGCGTGCTTAACATGTGAATCTAATTTCTTTGTGTATTAACATAGTGAGCGTGCTTTACATGCGAGTCAAATCTCATTATCACAAATAGTGGCATGAAATAGTATTTTTCATGCAAAATAGAATTTGGCCGTTACATCAAATATCATGAGTGTTGGATAAAAATAAGCAATGTATCTCATATATTAGTGAATCACACAACAAAATCACAATATAACAAAGTTAAATAGTTCAGTATTAGTTACTTAGATTTCAATCATTTTAACTAATTTAATAACCCCTTATTTGAATACTTAGTGTACTTAATGATATGTCTGAGTTAAATTAGAGGTGAAAGGTTACTTGAATGAGCTCTAGCAAAGTATCTCTGTTTGACAAGGCAAGGAGGCCATATATCTAGTTGGATGAAAAATCTAGAACTCAAGTTGCTGTTGTAACAATGAAGGATTAGATATGAAGTTTGATAGCCTTCTAAGTTGTAAGGTGAGCCTCTAAGCTAACTCCTGCAAATGTATTCTGCATGTTAGAACTTGCATGAATGATTTGTATGGAAAATGGATTTAATATTTGAGGTTAATGAGTCTGAATGTGCAAAGTGTGTGCATATGTGTTTGAAAGCATGAAATAGTCTATCATGAGTAAGTCATTGCATGAAGTTTAAGTGAATGTGTTACATGTCTATAAGCATGAATGCGTCTATCATGAAGAAATCTGAAACAAATAAGTCTATCAAGCCTGAGTCTACATGAAGTCTCTGTGTCTATCTCCAAATTCATCTAAAAGGCTCCATCGGGATTAAAAGCATGAATCTCTGATAAGGACAAGTCCATGGTCATGACACTGTGAAGACCATATAGTGTAAGACCATGGCTGGGCCATGGCGTCATATGGAATATGTAAAGGATAGTTGGGTGAGTACCAGAGATGAGGAAAAAACAAAAGCAATTAAGAAAACTAGAACTAATCCTAAAGCCTAAGAAAAAAGAAAACTAAATACTAAAACTATGAAGAAAACTATACATTATGAAAAGTTTTCCATAACATGTGTTAAATGAGCCTATTTATAGAATTAGAGTGGCCATCATCCTTAACCCTACTTCAATTGTCGTCCTCGTGCTTAATGTTTAATGGTAAAGGCCAAAACGCTCATGGCTCATTATTATTTCACGTATAGAGTTGATGTCACGACACACCAGGTCCTGTGTCGAGACATTTAAGGTAGTATGCTCATCTACAAGGTATCTTCAGGGGTGTGTCGCAACATGCTCAGGCTGTCTTACGACACCGAAGGTAGTCTTGAAATTCTTCTACTCTGCTCCCTAGGTTGTGACATTCATTCTTCGTTTTGCAACAAAGCGACCAATATCTAGTTAGCTCACCTTCTAATGGTCTCCTGAACACTCACAAAGCATATTAGCACACCCTTAGGCCTCATTTGGCCCCTAAGGTCAATAAAGACTCAAATTACACAATTTATTGAATTTAAATAGTAATGAAAACTTAACTAAAATCTAACTAAAGTGTTTGTATTTAAGTTCCTCAAATGCGATAACTAATTTAATCTGCTACACTAAATTACAATAGATCACACCACAGTATGGTGGAATCTTAACAAAATTCCATTTCCCTATCCATCTTCCCATACCTTCATTTTGCCATTTCTACCTTGATGCTCGAACACCATAATGTCCCCTTCGTAGGCCCTAGAGCTTCGCACATCATGGTTTCCACCTAGCAATACCGAAAGGTGGTATACGAAAATACCATTTCCCAAGCCTAACTTCTTCTATCCCATCAATGCCATTCCCTCCGAACCTTACAATTTATAAGTATACAGGAATAGGCATATGATCACAAAAACATACTAACGTGGAGCAGGCTAAACTTAGACATGAATTTCAACAACCATTCAATGCATACCGACACACTTGCAGATACTCATATACCTACTGATGCGATCCTGGCTGCATCATGTTAGGACACAACTCAACGACATCGAGAATGGCCCAAACTCGAGGGGCCCAAGTGTAAAATGAAGCTTTTAATTTTAGTTTGTTAATTTGGTTGCTGGAAAAAAGACCTTAATTCATTTATTTTTGTATCTTTAAAATTATGTTTTAGTTTGTACATCATTAATATGCATCTTTAATTAATGCCCTACATTATTAATCTACATCTCTTAACTTTGACATGTATTATATAACTCCCATGTTAGTTTAAGTCTGCATCATTAAATTAAGTCATGCATTAAGTAACTCATTTGTTCATTTAGTTTGCATCTTAAACCTTGCATTTAAGCATCTTAGTTGTTTAATATGTTTCAGCTTGTTTATATAAGTATGTTATTTAATTGACTGTTACATTTTAATGCATAAATTAAAGTGTGTTTATTTTCATTTTAAATAAGGTGATTTAAGTTGCATGTTCAATTAATTTGTGTGCACGAGTGTTATTAAATATGTTGTTTTTATTAGTGTTTCAAGTTACTATTTAGTCTTAAATATATATTTCACAGGTGACTTTTCATATGATTAAAGACTCTTCAAAGTGGGACAGTTTCAAAACTTTTAAAAGAACATTAAGGAGGTTGTTTAATGGACCAAAAAAGACTCTTCAAGTATGAACGTTTTTTGAGTCTTAAGTCTTCATCATGGTGTCATTTAAGAGGATGTTACACAAGCTTTTATCATGTGGTTACAAGGGAGATTAAGGGACATCAATCAAAGACATTAAGGATGCTTAAAGTCTTCATTAAGGAGAATTTACATGCCTTTTCAACTACATCAAGTCCCAATGAAGAGACATGACTTATTGGCTTCCTTACATGAGTTTAATATGTAATTAAAGCTCGTAATAAATTTATTTAATTGCTGAAGGTGAAAGGTCACAAATAGGCATTTGAACAGTCATAATAATGCCTGTAAATAGTTTGTAAAAAGACATTGTTTGAGGTTAGATAACTTTTGAATTTTGATCTAATTTTATGAAATTTGTGTTCTTGAGTGAGTTTATCTCCTCTCCAAATTTTGTACAAGTCTCATTGACTTATCTAGTGTGCTAGTGGATTCTCTCGACTTGTTTCTAAACTTATCACCGTAACCCGGTGTGGCATTCAACAACCTTTTATTTTGCAAAACCACCTTAGACGATATAGGAATCTGGGTGACACTTTTGAGTGTTGAATCATTCCTGAAGTTTGAGTTTGATTATCCATCCCCACTATTTATCTTAAAACTTGTCTATCTTTATTTTATCCTTAAATCGAGCCACCAAACACACCACCTCCTTTGTTTCTATCCTAACCCGAACCTACCAACACTATAACCACTCATCTAAACCCCTTGAAAGCTTCCGTAACCCTTAGCCTCAAACACCCGTTTTCGACAACTCTAACTACTTCTCATCGACAATCGAGCAAACTTTGCAAAAAGACTTGACTCACCTAGGTCGAATCACATCATTTGGTATCAGAGCTAGCAAAAACGAGGAGTACGAACGTTCTTAGAATCCCTGGAACAGGTTTGTGACAAAAAAATCGAAAACAAGTTCATGAATTCAAGTAATTCCTTATATTTAGTATTTTGTAATTGAAAAAAAAGGAAGAAATTCGAAATTAAAAAATAAAAGGTTGAAAGTTATTCATTCATATTTGTATTTATGATCCTGCAAGTTGACTCTCTATCATTTACCATCAATTACCGTCTCCATCAACACTTGAAACCGAGAATCTTATTTCTTCAGCCTACTTCCCCACCATTTACAATCTACCCTTGTTACCCCCTTTGAAATCGACCCCAAGCAGCAAATAAGCCTAACGAGACAAACTACAAAGTTACGAGAGTGAGAAGAACGGTAAAAGCCAAGACATTGTGAGATCATTCGAAAGAAGAAAAAGCCAATGCGAGCGCAAACACGAGTGGAGTGAAAACCTTTTATTTTCTTCTCAAGTGATCTTGTGAGATTTTTTTTGGTGAGGTATTTAATTTTCTGCTTTTATTCTTTTAACTTTTCTTCTTTTCAGTAAATAAACATGTCTCGAGAAGAATTTTCAGCCAATGAAATTGAGACCATGCTCAACCGAAAAATTAGGCCCATTCAAGACAAGCTAGAACCTCGAGCAACATCTCGACAAAAGTAAATCCCACCAAGTCAAAAAATGGAGTCACAATCATCACGAAGACACATTTTCGATGACCGTTCGAGAAGAGACTGATACGACCCGCCCCCGGGAATGGCCATTGTTTCAGCCTACAAGTGAGGCTCGTCGTTTTTACAAGCTGGACGTAGCTCAATTTTATTTTTGTGGAGCTTCATTTAGCTCATTTCCAGCTCTTTCAAGCTCAATGAGCTCGAACCAGCTCAATTTCAGCTCAATATCATTAAGACCTTTATTATAGTAGCTGAAACAATTATTTGCGTCATTTAATTAGTTTATTACAGCTCAATTAATTTTCATTATTTACTTGGTTTAAAATCTGGACAAATTTAATTATGCATGTTAATTGAGTTATTATTACATGTTATTAATTTTTGTCTTAATTTATACAGCTTATAAATATGTTTTTATGCATGTTTTTAAAGTGTCAACTTTATTACTTGTTTTAATTATGTCCTAAGGCTGCCGAATTTAATGTGCAACATTTTAGTGTTAATTTAATGTGTCTAAACATGTATTTGATTGATTTGATGAATGTTGCTGCAGGTACATTATCCATGAACGTCCTTGGTGCATGAAAGGTATTAAAAGGAGGTACATGAAGGGGATGGCACATGCATGAATGGGAAAATGAAGTTGGCTGCTGCTTGAAGTTTCCTAAGTGACCATTCAGCTGAATTTATTGCTTTCACATTATTGGATACATCTTGGTTGTTCGGTTCAAGGTGTTCATATTCAAGGACTCTTCAAAACTTGGTTTTCACACTTAAAGTGACTACTAAACATCTCCTTAATTGCTGGTAATTTTTCAGCAATGGTTGCCAATTAAATGAACTCCTTTAAGCACATCAACCGAATGTAGTTGCTGCCATGTATTTACTCAAGTTCCAAGTTCAATTATCCATCTGGAAGATGACTATTGGAGCTCCCCATTCAGCCGAACCTATCCATTGACATTAAAGGAACTCATTTGCTTAATACTTAAGAATTCATGTGACTATTCGGCTAGCTTAGTCTTTGTCTATAAATAGTTGTTAAATTCATTTTGTAAAGGACTTTTTTTTTTAAACTTAATGAAATGCTGTCAATTTGTTGAGAGAACTCTTCTCTTGAATTTCGTCCAAAAACTTCGTTGACTTATCTAAGTAGTTAGTGGCGTCAACCGTTTTTGTTCAATCGAACTTATCACGTTTACGTGTGGCGTTCAACCCAAATTATACCAAGTTTCCTATCTAATCTAGATAGTGGGTCGAGGTTTCCATTTTAGTCTTCAAAATCAACTTTAGAACCTATAAGTCTCGGGTCAACCCTTAACAAAGAGTTGGTTCATTCTTGTTCTCAAGTTACCGTTTAAATTCAAACTCCAAGTTTCCTATTCTTTCATAGCCATACCTTATACATTTAATTAACCTTCTTTCATAAACCTATTCATTGACACCCGTAAGCCCTATTTAGCCTAAATTTCACTTCAATTCAAACTCAAACGATTCTTCCCTATTTTAACGATCGGGCAACAATACGACTCAAATTCATCCACAAGGCTGGGTTACATCATTTGGTATCAGATCTGGTTAAAACGAGAAGAAATGACGTTCGAAAAGAGCCGGAGTAAGTAGATTCGTCAAAAAAAATCAAAAAAAAAATTGTATACGGTCTAGGTGCGGACGAAAAGAGCGTGAAAGATCCGAAAAAAAAGAGTCTGGAGACACTTCAACAAAAATTTTTCCAAAATCACATTCTACACTCTTTAATATCCCTCTTGTTGAAATTTCAAGCTATTAAAAAAAATTTAGTGTTTCGATTCCTTTCATTCTAGTCATTCCCTATCAAGATTTCTTTTCCATCCCCATTCACTTACGCCACACTTAATAGCCAACAAATCATTCTTTCAGCCTACCCTACACCCTTTACATATTTTCCTTTGCAAAACCTTTGAAACCGACCCCTAAACTAGAAGATCTAGTCTGATGGAGTTTTATACGAAATCACAAGAGAAGATACGAGTGGAAAATGGCACGAGTGTTGTGAGAGCATTAGAGAGAAGAAAAATCCATTAAAGAGTGTAAACACGAGTGGAGTGCCGAATTATTTTCTTTTTGAGTGACTTGTGAGTTTTGTTGTGAGGTTATAATTTCATAAGTCAAGAAGCCCTACAAGAAACATGGCGGAAAGGCAATCTGTTTGGAATGTGCCGGACTTGAATTTGCAAGCATTGCTACGCGAGGTGCAACGATTGTTCGATCAAAAGTTAGAACCGATTCAAGATAGACTCGATCGTGTGGAAGGAAGAGCCAACGAAGAAGAACTCCCTTAAGCCCTCCGAGAAATCGAGGACGACAATCTGATTTAGATGATGAATCTTTCGAGCCGATTGAACACGAAAGTGATCAAGGGTCCAATGTGAATGTCCAACGAAGAGGCCTACGCAACCGAGGCCAACGAAATCGAGAGAGGTTCGATGATGACTTGAAAAGCATTAAGTTGTCAATCCCTTCATTCCAAGGATGATCAGATCCCGAAGCTTATCTCTAGTGGGAGAAAAAGATTGAGCTCATATTTGAATGCCATAACTATTCTGAGGCCAAGAAAGTTAAGTTAGCTGCTATCGAGTTTTCTGACTACGCAATGGTTTGGTGGGACCAACTTACGACTAGCCGGAGATGAAATGGCGAGCGTCCTATCCAAACATGGACCGAGATGAAGGTTATAATGCGACGACGTTCTATCCCTTCGTGCTACCACTGAGAGTTGTACCAAAAACTTCAAAATCTTACACAAGGGATGAGAAGCGTGGAGGATTACTTGAAGGAGATAGAAGTTGCCATGATTAGAGCAGATGTGGAGGAAGATCGAGAGGCAACTATGGCTCGATTTTTAGCCGGGCTTAACCGTGAAATAGCCAACATAGTTGAGTTGCAACACTAAGTAGAGATCGTCGATATGGTTCAAATGGCGATCAAGGTCGAAAAGCAACTCAAGATGAAAGGAGTCGTACGTGGTTATTCCTCTTCGAATACATCTAAGTGGAACCAAGGGGCAAGTAAGAATGTTTCAACGAATCAATCAAAATAAACTGTGGTGCCCATGAAGTCCAACAAGTCTGTGGCCGAATCTAGCAAAGGTAACGCCATTGAAAATACTCAATCCCGAACACGTGATGTTAAGTGTTTTAAGTGTCAAGGGAGAGGGCACATAGCGAGCCAATGCCCAAATCGCAACACAATGGTGATACTCCCTAATGGTGAAATAGAATCGGAGGAGGAAATAGACAAGAATGAAGAAGAGATTAACAATCCTTCCGATAATGAAGATGAGATAGAGTTTGCTGTTGAAGGCGAAATGCTCGTTGTTATAAGAAGTCTTAGTGCGCAAAGCTCTATAGTTGAACCGAAACGCGAGAATTTGTTTCATACCCGTTGTTATGTTCATGGAAAGGTTTGTAGCGTTGTAATCGACGGTGGAAGTTGCACGAATGTCGCAAGTACACTTATGGTGGAAAAACTTGCTTTGGCAAATTTTAAGCATCCAAGTCCTTATAAGATGCAGTGGCTCAATGAAGGAGTCGAACTTAAGGTAACCAAACAAGCCTTGATTCCCCTTTCAATTGGAAAATACCAAGACGAGATCTTGTGCGACGTTGTGCCTATGCATGCGGGCCATTTACTGCTTGGGAGGCCGTGGCAATTTGATCGGCGAGTCAAGCACAATGGGTTCTCTAACCAATATTCGTTCAAGCACAAAGGCAAAAACGTCACTTTGGACCCATTGTCTCCACAACAAGTGATGGAAGATCAACAACGAATTAAGCAATCCTTGGAGGATTTGAAAGAACAAAAAAAGAAAATGAGAGAGAGTGAAAAAGAAAAGAAAAATGATTCAAAAGAAAAGAAAGAAGAGAGATTGAGAGAAAAGAATCGAGGTTGTGAGAAAAACAAGAGCACTGAAAAAGAAAGTGAAAGATCAATGGATGAGAAAAAGAAAAGTGTTTTATTTAACCAATATTGTCATGATTTTTCTTTTCAGGTTAATTCCACCAAGCAGCTTCGATTACGTTATATTCCTGAGGAGAGAAGGTTCATATCGCAAGAAAACGGTAAAACCGATCCTCAAATCAGTAATCTCAAGGATAGACAAGTTTTGGTTTCTGAAAAACTAAAAACATCTCTGTTTTGTTCAAGAAGTGATGACATTCCTGATTATGATGAGTTTGATGAAGAAGTGAAAGGTTGTTGGCCATTGTTAAGTTTAAATGTGCAAAACTTGATTCGATTTAGTGATCTTGTTTGTTTGGGCCGACTAATACTTGTCCCACATATTGGCTCAAATGATTTATTGTTGCCTTGTGGTTGCTCTTTAAAATTACTTTCTTCATTGGATGACACTTTGCATGGTGAAGGTGTGATAAATCAATTTAATTGTTTGAATCATGAGTGTTTGAATCCTTTTGATCAAGTGCGGTGAGGGATATGTGTTTATTTCAATGAACAGTTCATATTAGAAGAATTATTTCCCATGTCTAGGTCATTGATGAAATTGGAAAATCCATTTGGAAATGTAAGGCTTATCTATATTCTTGAATTCGACAATAGCTTATTTGCTCCAATTGTGATTGAAAATTTGGAAAGAGTTTGCAAGTTTTTAGTTCATTGTGTCATTCATAATTCTCTTTATTGTGTAGGTGACACCCTGAAACGGCTTTACCCTAAAGAGGGAGGGCAAGTAACTAACCGGTGCTATTTTCATTCTATTCATGAATTTCAGGTTGCTGGGCATAAGTTTATCAAGTTCAACAACCAAGGGGGCTTTGTTAATAGAAGTTTCTTCGCGAGCAAGTGGCCCGATTTGGGAACAAATCGCTTTAAAGAGGGAGGGGATGATACGACCCGCCCCCGAGAACGGCCATTGTTTCAGCCTACAAGAGAGGCTCGTCGTTTTTACAAGCTGGACGTAGCTCAATTTTATTTTTGTGGAGCTTCATTTAGCTCATTTCCAGCTCTTTCAAGCTCAATGAGCTCGAACCAGCTCAATTTCAGCTCAATATCATTAAGACCTTTATTATAGTAGCTAAAATAATTATTTGCGTCATTTAATTAGTTTATTACAGCTCAATTAATTTTCATTATTTACTTGGTTTAAAATCTGGACAAATTTAATTATACATGTTAATTGAGTTATCATTACATGCTATTAATTTTTGTCTTAATTTATACAGCTTATAAATATGTTTTTTATGCATGTTTTTAATGTATCAACTTTATTACTTTTTTAATTATGTCCTAAGGCTGCCGAATTTAATGTGCAGCATTTTAGTGTTAATTTAATGTGTCTAAACATGTATTTGATTGATTTGATGAATGTTGCTGCAGGTACATTATCCATGAACGTCCTTGGTACATGAAAGGTATTAAAAGGAGGTACATAAAGGGGATGGCACATGCATGAATGGGAAAATGAAGTTGGCTGCTGTTTAAAGTTTCCTAAGTGACCATTCAGCTGAATTTATTGCTTTCACATTGCTGGATACATCTTGGTTGTTCGGTTCAAGGTGTTCATATTCAAGGACTCTTCAAAACTTGGTTTTCACACTTAAAGTGACTACTCATCATCTCCTTAATTGCTGGTAATTTTTCAGCAATGGTTGCCAATTAAATGAACTCCTTTAAGCACATCAACCGAATGTAGCTGCTGCCATGTATTTACTCAAGTTCCAAGTTCAATTATCCATCTAGAAGATGACTATTGGAGCTCCCCATTCAGCCGAACCTATCCATTGACATTAAAGGAACTCATTTGCTTAATACTTAAGAATTCATGTGACTATTCGGCTAGCTCAGTCTTTGTCTATAAGTAGTTGTTAAATTCATTTTGTAAAGGACTTTGTTTTAACCTTAATGAAATCCTGTCAATTTGTTGAGAGAACTCTTCTCTTGAATTTCGTCCAAAAACTTCGTTGACTTATCCAAGTAGTTAGTGGCGTCAACCGTTTTTACTCAATCGAACTTATCACGTTTACGTGTGGCGTTCAACCCAAATTATACCAAGGTTCCTATCTGATCTAGATAGTGGGTCGAGGTTTCCATTTTAGTCTTCAAAATCAACTTTAGAACCTATAAGTCTTGGGTCAACCCTTAACAAAGAGTTGGTTCATTCTTGTTCTCAAGTTACCGTTTAAATTCAAACTCCAAGTTTCCTATTCTTTCATAGCCATACCTTATACATTTAATTAACCTTCTTTCATAAACCTATTCATTGACACCCGTAAGCCCTATTTAGCCTAAATTCGACTTCAATTCAAACTCAAACGATTCTTCCCTGTTGTAACGATCGGGCAACAATACGACTCAAATTCATCCACGAGGCCGGGTCACATCATTTGGTATCAGAGCTGGTTAAAACGAGAAGAACGGCCGTTCGAGAAGAGCCGGAGTAAGTAGATTCGTCAAAAAAATCGAAAAAAAAATTGAATTGAAAAAAAAATTGTATACGGTATAGGTGCGGACGAAAAGAGCGTGAAAGATCCGAAAAAAAAAAGAGTCTGGAGACACTTCCACAAAAATTTTTCCAAAATCACATTCTACACTCTTTAATATCCCTCTTGTTGAAATTTCAAGCTATTAAAAGAAATTTTTTTAGTGTGTCGATTCCTTTCATTCTAGTCATTCCCGATCAAGATTTCTTTTCCATCCCCATTCACTTACGCCACACTTAATAGCCAACAAATCGTTCTTTCAGCCTACCCTACACCCTTTACATATTTTGCTTTGCAAAACCTTTGAAACCGACCCCTAAACTAGAAGATCTAGTCTGATGGAGTTTTATACGAAATCACAAGAGAAGATACGAGTGGAAAAAGACACGAGTGTTGCGAGAGCATTAGAGAGAAGAAAAAGCCATTAAAGAGTGTAAACACGAGTGGAGTGCCGAATTATTTTCTTTTTGAGTGACTTGTGAGTTTTGTTGTGAGGTTATAATTTCATAAGTCAAGAAGCCCTACAAGAAACATGGCAGAAAGTCAACCTGTTCGGAATGTGCCGGACTTGAATTTGCAAGCATTGCTACGCGAGGTGCAACGATTGTTCGATCAAAAGTTAGAACCTATTCAAGATAGACTCGATCGTGTGGAAGGAAGAGCCAACGAAGAAGAACTCCCTTAAGCCCTCCGAGCAATCAAGGATGACAATCTGATTTAGATGATGAATCTTTCGAGCCGATTGAACACGAAAGTGATCAAGGGTCCAATGTGAATGTCCAACGAAGAGGCCTACGCAACCGAGGCCAACGAAATCGAGAGAGGTTCGATAATGACTTGAAAAGCATTAAGTTGTCAATCCCTTCATTCCAAGGACGATCGGATCCCGAAGCTTATCTCGAGTGGGAGAAAAAGATTGAGCTCATATTTGAATGCCATAACTATTCTGAGGCCAAGAAAGTTAAGTTAGCAGCTATCGAGTTTTCTGACTACGCAATGGTTTGGTGGGACCAACTTACGACTAGCCGGAGACGAAATGGCGAGCGTCCTATCCAAACATGGACCGAGATGAAGGCTATAATACGACGACGTTTTATCCCTTCGTACTACCACCGGGAGTTGTACCAAAAACTTCAAAATCTTACACAAGGGACGAGAAGCGTGGAGGATTACTTCAAGGATATAGAAGTTGCCATGATTCGAGCGGATGTGGAGGAAGACCGAGAGGCAACTATGGCTCGATTTTTAGCCGGGCTTAACCGTGAAATAGCCAACATAGTTGAGTTGCAACACTACGTAGAGATCGTCGATATGGTTCACATGGCGATCAAGGTCGAAAAGCAACTCAAGATGAAAGGAGCCATACGTGGTTATTCCTCTTCGAATGCATCTAAGTGGAACCAAGGGGCAAGTAAGAATGCTTCAACGAATCAATCAAAAGAAGCTGTGGTGCCCATGAAGTCCAACAAGTCTATGGCCGAATCTAGCAAAGGTAAGGCCATTGAAAATACTCAATCCCGAACACGTGATATTAAGTGTTTTAAGTGTCAATGGAGAGGGCACATAGCGAGCCAATGCCCAAATCGCAACACAATGGTGATACTCCCTAATGGTGAAATAGAATCGGAGGAGGAAATAGACAAGAATGAAGAAGAGATTAACAATCCTTCCGATAACGAAAATGAGATAGAGTTTGCTGTTGACGGTGAAATGCTCGTTGTTAAAAGAAGTCTTAGTGCGCAAAGCTCTATAGTTGAACCAAAACGCGAGAATTTGTTTCATACCCGTTGTTATGTTCATGGAAAGGTTTGTAGCGTTGTAATCGACGGTGGAAGTTGCACGAATGTCGCAAGTACACTTATGGTGGAAAAACTTGCTTTGGCAACTTTTAAGCATCCAAGTCCTTATAAGATGCAATGGCTCAATGAAAGAGTCGAACTTAAGGTAACCAAACAAGCCTTGATTCCCTTTTCAATAGGAAAATACCAAGATGAGATTTTGTGCGACGTTGTGCCCATGCATGCGGGCCATTTACTGCTTGGGAGGCCGTGGCAATTTGATCGGTGAGTCAAGCATGATGGGTTCTCTAACCAATATTCGTTCAAGCACAAAGCCAAAAACGTCACTTTGGCCCCATTGTCTCCACAACAAGTGATGGAAGATCAACAACGAATTAAGCAATCCTTGGAGGATTTGAAAGAACAAAAAAAGAAAATGAGAGAGAGTGAAAAAGAAAAGAAAAATGATTCAAAAGAAAAGAAAGAAGAGAGATTGAGAGAAAAGAATCGAGATTGTGAAAAAAACAAGAGCAATGAAAAAGAAAGTGAAAGATCAATGGATGAGAAAAAGAAAAGTGTTTTATTTAACCGATATTGTCATGATTTTTCTTTTCAGGTTAATTCCACCACGCAGCTTCGATTACGTTATATTCCTGAGGAGAGAAGGTTCATATTGCAAAAAAACGGTAAAACTGATCCTCAAATCAATAATCTCAAGGATAGACAAGGTTTGGTTTCTGAAAAACTAAAAACATCTCTGTTTTGTTCAAGAAGTGATGACATTTGTGATTATGATGAGTTTGATGAAGAAGTGAAAGGTTGTTGGCCATTGTTAAGTTTAAATGTGCAAAACTTGATTCGATTTAGTGATCTTGTTTGTTTGGGCTGACTAATACTTGTCCCACATATTGGCTCAAATGATTTATTGTTGACTTGTGGTTACTCTTTAAAATCACTTTCTTCATTGGATGAGACTTTGCATGGTGAAGGTGTGATAAATCAATTTAATTGTTTGAATCATGAGTGTTTGAATCCTTTTGATCAAGTGCGGTGTGGGATATGTGTTTATTTCAATGAACTGTTCATATTTGAAGAATTATTTCCCATGTCTAGGTCATTGATGAAATTGGAAAATCCATTTGGAAAGGTAAGGCTTCTCTATATTCTTGAATTCGACAATAGCTTATTTGCTCCAATTGTGATTGAAAATTTGGAAAGGGTTTGCAAGTTTTTAGTTCATTGTGTCATTCATAATTCTCTTTATTGTGTAGGTGACACCCTGAAACGGCTTTACCCTAAAGAGGGAGGGCAAGTAACTAACCGGTGCTATTTTCATTCTATTCATGAATTTCAGGTTGCTGGGCATAAGTTTGTCAAATTCAACAACCAAGGGGGCTTTGTTAATAGAAGTTTCTTCGCGAGCAAGTGGCCCGATTTGGGGACAAATCGCTTTAAAGAGGGAGGGGATGATACGACCCGCCACCGGGAAAGGCCATTGTTTCAGCCTACAAGCGAGGCTCGTCGTTTTTACAAGCTGGACGTAGCTCAATTTTATTTTTGTGGAGCTTCATTTAGCTCATTTCCAGCTCTTTCAAGCTCAATGAGCTCGAACCAGCTCAATTTTAGCTCAATATCATTAAGACCTTTATTATAGTAGCTGAAATAATTATTTGTGTCATTTAATTAGTTTATTACAGCTCAATTAATTTTCATTATTTACTTGGTTTAAAATCTGGACAAATTTAATTATGCATGTTAATTGAGTTATTATTACATGTTATTAATTTTTGTCTTAATTTATACAGCTTATAAATATGTTCTTTATGCATGTTTTTAATGTATCAACTTTATTACTTGTTTTAATTATGTCCTAAGGCTGCCGAATTTAATGTGCAGCATTTTAGTGTTAATTTAATGTGTCTAAACATGTATTTGATTGATTTGATGAATGTTGCTGCAGGTACATTATCCATGAACGTCCTTGGTGCATGAAAGGTATTAAAAGGAGGTACATGAAGGGGATGGCACATGAATGAATGGGAAAATGAAGTTGGCTGCTGTTTGAAGTTTCCTAAGTGACCATTCAGCCGAATTTATTGCTTTCACATTGCTGGATACATCTTGGCTGTTCGGCTCAAGGTGTTCATATTCAAGGACTCTTCAAAACTTGGTTTTCACACTTAAAGTGACTACTCAACATCTCCTTAATTGCTGGTAATTTTTCAGCAATGGTTGCCAATTAAATGAACTCCTTTAAGCACATCAACCAAATGTAGCTGCTGCCATGTATTTACTCAAGTTCCAAGTTCAATTATCCATCTAGAAGATGACTATTGGAGCTCCCCATTCAGCCGAACCTATCCATTGACATTAAAGGAACACATTTGCTTAATACTTAAGAATTCATGTGACTATTCGGCTAGCTCAGTCTTTGTCTATAAATAGTTGTTAGATTCATTTTGTAAAGGAATTTTTTTAACCTTAATGAAATGCTGTCAATTTGTTGAGAGAACTCTTCTCTTGAATTTCGTCCAAAAACTTCGTTGACTTATCTAAGTAGTTAGTGGCGTCAACCGTTTTTGCTCAATCGAACTTATCACGTTTACGTGTGGCGTTCAACCCAAATTATACCAAGGTTCCTATCTGATCTAGATAGTGGGTCGAGGTTTCCATTTTAGTCTTCAAAATCAACTTTAGAACCTATAAGTCTCGGGTCAACCCTTAACAAAGAGTTGGTTCATTCTTGTTCTCAAGTTACGATTTAAATTCAAACTCCAAGTTTCCTATTCTTTCATAGCCATACCTTATACATTTAATTAACCTTCTTTCATAAACCTATTCATTGACACCCATAAGCCCTATTTAGCCTAAATTCGACTTCAAATCAAACTCAAACGATTCTTCCTTGTTTTAACGACATCGAGATTTGCCCAAACTGAGGGGCCCAAGTGTAAAATGAAGCTTTTAATTTTAGTTTGTTAATTTGGTTGCTGGAATAAAGACCTTAATTCAGTTATTTTTGTATCTTTAAAATTATGTTTTAGTTTGTACATTATTAATATGCATCTTTAATTACGCCCTACATTATTAATCTACATCTCTTAACTTTGACATGCATTATATAACTCCCATGTTAGTTTAAGTCTGCATCATTAAATTAAGTCATGCATTAAGTAACTCATTTGTTCATTTAGTTTGCATCTTAAACCTTGCATTTAAGCATCTTAGTTGTTTAATATGTTTGAGTTTGTTTATATAAGTATGTTATTTAATTGGCTGTTACGTTTTAATGCATAAATTAAAGTGTGTTTATTTTCATTTTAAATAAGGTGATTTAAGTTGCATGTTCAATTAATTTGTGTGCATGAGTGTTATTAAATATGTTGTTTTTATTAGTGTTTCAAGTTACTATTCAATCTTAAATATTTATTTTGCAGGTGACTTTTCACATGATTAAAGACTCTTCAAAGTGGGACAGTTTCAAATCTTTTAAAAGAACATTAAGGAGGCTGTTTAATGGACCAAAAGAGACTCTTCAAGTATGAACGTTTTTTGAGTCTTAAGTCTTCATCATGGTGCCATTTAAGAGGATGTTACACAAGCTGTTATCATGTGGTTACAAGGGAGCTTAAGGGACATCAATCAAAGACATTAAGGATGCTTAAAGTCTACATTAAGGATGCTTAAAGTCTTCGTTAAGGAGAATTGACATGCCTTTTCAACTACATCAGGTTCCAATGAAGAGACATGACTCATTAGCTTCCTTACATAAGTTTAATATGTAATTTAAGCTTGTAATAACTTTATTTAATTGCTGAAGGTGAAAGGTCACAAATAGGCATTTGAACAGTCAAAATAATGCCTATAAATAGTTTGTTAAAAGACGTTGTTTGAGGTTAGATAACTTTTGAATTTTGATCAAATTTTATGAAATTTGTGTTCTTGAGTGAGTTTATCTCCTTTCCAAATTTTTTACAAGTCTTGTTGACTTATCTAGCGTGCTAGTGGCGTCTCTCGACTTGTTTCTAAACTTATCACCGTAACCCGGTGTGGCATTCAACAACCTTTTATTTTGCAAAACCACCTTAGACGATATAGGAATCGGGGTGACACTATTGAGTGTTGAATCATTCCTGAAGTTTGAGTTCGATTATCCATCCCCACTATTTATTTTAAAACTTGTCTATCTTTATTTTATCCTTAAACCAATCCATCAAACACACCAGCTCGTTTGTTTCTATCCTAAGCTGAACCTACCAACACTATAACCACTCATCTAAACCCCTTTAAAGCTTCCGCAACCCTTAGCCTAAAACACCCATTTTCGACAACTCTAACTGCTCCTCGTCGATGATCGGGCAAGCTTTGTGAAACAACTCGACTCTCCCGGGCCGAATCATATCACATACTCAACCTTTTGCGTATATAGCACTCTTAAACACATATATCATAGAACTTATTCTAGACTCACCTTAAATCCATGCCAGTCATGCAACATTCCCAAATTGGAGTATAGAAACTCATTCTATGCTTCTTTGCCTTTTCAGCTTAACCTTTCCAAATGCCAGAGCTTCCATTTTCCTAGAAGCTAAGCATTATAATCAACATCATAATTTAAACCTAAATATTTAGCTTAAAACTCTATTTTCTAGAAATATGTAGAACCCATAAATATTCTTAACATCATGTTCTTAATCTTATGTACACCGAAGGGCTTAGAACCTTACCATCTCCCTTGATTTTCTACTTTTTCCACCAATCCATAGGATCACCACTCGATGCAGAGCTTCTCATAGCTATCTCTTCTAAACAACCAAGGAAGAAGATGAAGAAGAGAGGAAAATGAAACATAACTGAGATGAGTCCTCTCGAGGAAGTCACTTCGTAGTTATTTATAGCTCTTCACGCACGATCTTCAACCATATAGAAACCATTCATTGACAATCATTTTGTCTCCCACTGAGTAACCAGTTAGTTCCAATCCAACCAAACCAGAATTAGATCTCAACTATGTCCAATTCAGTCATTAATTTTTCCTGATTTTTCAGTAAAGACTGCCAACTTGCGGCTTCTTTCTATTTAACCCCCAATTATTCCTAATTTTTTACTTTAAAGGAAACGGGGTGTGACATATAACTAGGGCTTAAATGATTTATAATTAAGTTTCATATTGTCACATATTAATTATAAACTAATTTTCTCAAGGAATTGCTAGTGAAATGAAGGGGAAAATGGATGGCTTATGCGTGAGAGGGAAGGGAAAGATGAGAGAAAAGATTATTAAGGGCTAATTGAATGATGAGGGATGAATGAATGGGAAGTAAATGGTCATATTTATAGTAGAGGGATGGCTAAGAAGTTTACTAAAAATAGCTTGAATATCCCTTAAGGTTCTCCTTTGCTTGGCTGGCCATGAATTGTGGAGAGGGGAGGTTGTTGGTTGCTTGATTCATGCATGATTTCATGCATGAATCATGCAAGGAGGTGGATGGTTTCATGGGTGATTGTTAGGAGTTGATCTTTATTGTTTTACAAGTGTAAGGACCTATGAATAAATCTTCCAAAAGCTTATTTTGGGCTACTCATATGCCATTGCCGAATTGGCCTTCTTTCCCCTCGCTTGGACATTTTTTTGTGACCCAATTACTTGTCAGACTTGTTCTTCAATTAAAACAGTTTTAACTAGATCAATGTGACCTTCTCTTGACCCAATTTGCTTGCCTTTTCCATCCAACTAAGGTGACATAATGCTCATGTCCATCTATAATTCAAATAAGCTTCACAAATTATTAACTCCATGGTCCCACTGCAACAAGTAAAGAAAATAAATTATTATGTAATATGAAATAATTAAATTAGGCACAAATTTAATACATAAAAGCATAAAATTGCATACTTTACTAAATCATGCCCATTATCTCCATATGAACAAAATTCACCCAATTAACTATCAAACATTCTGAATTAACATAAATTTTAAGTAAAAAGGTGTCATAAATAATTATAGAAAATCTATATAATTTAGAGGTTACACACCCTATAACTTAATCCATTACTCGTCCCGAGTAATGCAAAGTAAAAATTTAAATATGGCAATCTTGTAATAAGGTTAAGTAGAATCAACTTTTTCACATAAACATACACAAAAAAAGTCATGTTAACAAAGTATTTTTGTTGATAAGTCACTCATATGCAAACATTATTTCAAAACTTTATACTAAGTGCGGCACAATGCTAACATAAGTCATACAGTGCATGCTTTTCAGTGAGTTACACGGGCTGCGACACGACTGTGTGTTCCTATTTCAAATACCCACACGGCCTAAGACACGGGCGTGTCCCTTGGCTGTGTGTGTCACATGACCTGGCCACACGGTTGTGTGATCCCTGGATTTTTGAAAATTTTATAAGATTCTAAAAAATTCTCTGAATTTCTGATTTAGTCCTAAATTGTTTCTAGGGTGTATTTTGGGCTTCGAGGGCTCATATTAGTGACAATATGCATGATTATGTTTGGTTTCTGACATGAATTCTATGTGTTATGAAATGTTTGAATTTTCTGTCCGTTTAAATTGTAAACTTCGGTAATACTTCATAACCATGTTTCGACGATGAATTCGGGTTAGGGGTGTTACATTTATTGGTATCAGAGTTACAATTTAGTCAATTCTTAGACTAACATAGCGTATACGAGTCTAACTATACATGTCATTATATAACTTGTGATAGCGTGATATCTCCTGACAGTTTTAAAACATGTTTTCATAAAGCAATGACATCCAATCGAGCTGATTCCGATGAAGTAGAGAGTAAAGCTCAAGCCTTCGTTCATGGAGTAGCTCCGAGTGGTATGAGGCTCGTATCTGAGGGCCGAGGAGGAGAAGGTAAGGGAAGCCTTCTTCTAGATGATGAATGATTGGTTCTCCAAGTTTGTACGGATGAACCCGACTGTTCAACAACCTCTACCCCCTCATTTTCCCCAACCAGTTCCCATTATTCCTCGAGGTACGGAACCTACCCTAGTTAGTAAGCCTCCTATTGATAAGATTTATAAGTACGGGGCTGAAGAATTCTAAGCTACAGTTGAGGATGATCCCGAGAGAGCTGAGTTCTGGTTAGAGAATACCATCAAAGTTCTTGATGAATTATCTTGTTCACCGGCTAAATGTCTTAAGTGTGCGGTATCTCTATTAAAAGATTCACCTTATTAATGGTAGAATAGGTTGATTTCTGTTTTGCCGAGAGATCAGGTCACTTGAGAATTATTTCAAACTGAATTTCGAAAAAAATATATCAGTCAAAGGTTTCTCGATCAAAAATGTAAAGAATTTTTGGAGATTAAATAGTGTCGTATGACAGTGTCTGAATATGAACGGGAATTTGTTCAATTGAGCAAATATGCTCGATAGTGTATTCCAACTGAGACTGCAATGTATAAACGATTTGAAGATGGATTAAACGAGGATATAAAGTTTTTTAGTCAGGATTCTTGAGCTGAAAGAGTTTGTTGTACTATTTGATCAGGAAAATAAAGCTGAACAACTGAGGAAAGAAAAAAGACACGCTGAATTTGAAGCTAGAGATTCGAGAAAGAGATTGATAGGAAAGTCGCATCAATTAGCATTGAAGAAATCTAAAGAACATCACTACCGTTCTACTACTTCTGTGGGATACTCCAGTAGAGACAGAGGTACCCGACGCTCCAGTCTTAAACCCCAGGGTACATCTGTAGCGAGTGTGGGTAGTGTTAGAAACACCAAACCTGAGTGGAAGCACTGTAGCTGACCATATTATGGTGAGTGTATAATGACGAATGCAGCATGTTTCAGATGTATTTCCTTTGACCACTATCTTAGAGATTGCCCTGAGAAATCCGAGAAAGATAATATTCAAACTTTGAGGCCGAGCAACACAGCTACGAGAGGTAGGCCACCTCGTAATCCTCAAAATGTGAATGGTAGACGTGGCATAATGAAAGACTCTACTGCAAGATCTGAGGCATAAGAACCAGCTAGGGCTTATGCTATTTGCACACACAAAGAAGCTTCTGCGCTAGATGTTATTACCGGTACTTTATCTCTTTATGATACTGATGTAACTGCTTTGATTGATCCCGGATCAACTCAGTCATATGTTTGCACGAATTTAGTGTCTAGTAAAAATTTACATGTTGAGTCCATTGATTTCGTGGTTAAAGTATTGAACCCCCTAGGCCAGTATGTGCTAGTTGATAAATTTTGCAAGAACTGTCCGTTGATGAGTCGGGGTTACAATTTTTCAGTTAATTTGATGCCATTACTATTTGATGAATTCGATGTGATTTTAGGCATGGATTGGCTAACTCTACATGATGTTCTGGTAAATTGTAGACAAAAGCTTATCGTATTGAAATGTTAGAATGGTGAGATGCTTCGTATTGAATCAAATAATTTGAGTTGTCAATTGTGATATCAGCTATGTCAGCACAGAAATATGTGAGAAAAGGTTGTAATGCTTACCTTGCTTATGTATTGGATACTTAAGTGTCTGAGTCGAAGCATAAATCAGTACCAGTGGTTTGCGAGTATCCTGATGTGTTTCCAAAAGAGTTACCTGGATTACCACTGATCAGAGTGATCGAGTTTGCTATAGAACTTGTACAAGGAACATCACCTATATCAATAGCACCTTATAGATTGGCTCTTATAGAGTTAAAAGAGTTGAAAGCACAGTTACAAGAATTGACAGACAGGGGTTTTACTCGACCTAGTTTTTCACCTTAGGGTGCACCAGTTCTATTCGTTAAGAAAAAAGGACAGAACGATGAGATTATGCATTGACTACCGCCAGCTCAACAAAGTTACAATCAAGAACAAATATCCACTTCCTCGCATTGACGATTTTTTTGACCAGTTGAAAGGTGTCATAGTGTTCTTGAAGATTGATCTTCGTTCCGGCTATTATTAGCTATGAGTAAAAGATTTTGATATGCCAAAAACTGCATTTAGAACCAGGTACGAACACTATGAATTTCTTGTGATGTCGTTTTGTGATTTTCAGTGACGCGTCATTGAATGGTTTAGGATGTGTTTTGATCCAGGAAGGCAAAGTAATAGCTTATACCTCTAGACAGTTAAAGTCACAAAAGAAAAACTATTCGACAAGTGACTTAGAGTTGGCAACTATTATGTTTGTGTTGAAAATTTGGCGACACCATTTGTTCGGTGAAAAATGTCACATATTTACCAATCACAAGAGTTTAAAGTATCTAATGTTATAGAAATATCTGAATTTGAGACATCGTAGATGGCTTGCACTGTTAAAAGATTATGAGTTAGTTATTGATTATCATCTGGGAGAAGCAAACATAGTTGTGAATGCTCTAAGTAGAAAGTCTTTGTTTACTTTGTGAGCGATGAATACACGATTGGCATTGTTTGATGATGGTTCGATCTTAGCTGAGTTAAAAGCTAAACTGATGTTTCTACAGCATATCTACGAAGCTCAGAAATGTGATAATGAGTTGCGACCTAAACGAATACAGTGTGAGTCGATGTCTGATTCAGATTTTGGGATAGTGCCTGATGATTTTTTTATTCAGAGATAGAATTTGTGTACCAAAGAATCCAGAGCTTATATAAAAAATATTATACGAAGCTTATAGTGCTAGCTTGTTTGTTCATCCAATGAGCAATAAAATGTACAATGATTTGAGATAAATGTATTGGTGGCCGGGAATGAAACGTGAGATTTCTGATTTTGTATCTAGATGTTTGATATGTAAGCAAGTTAAATTTCAAAATCAGGTACCTTCAGGACTGTTACAGCCAATGTTGATACCAGAGTGGAAATGGGATAGAGTTACTATGGATTTTGAATTAGGGTTACCCCTATCTTTGAGAAAGAAAGATGCTATCTAGGTTATTATTGATCATTTGACGAAGCCTGCATATTTTATTCCGGTACATACAGATTTCTCACTTGATAGATTAGCTGAGTTATATGTTTCTAAGATTGTCAGATTACACGGGGCGCCAGTATCCATTATTTCGGATAGAGATTTGTGGTTCACATCGCGATTCTTGATAAAGTTACGGAAGCTCTGGGTACGCGGTTGCATTTTAACACTGCATTTCACCCTCAAACCGATGGTTAGTCTGAGCAAGTAATTCAGATTCTTGAAGATATGCTTCAATGTTGCATACTAGAGTTTGAAGGCAACTGGGAGAAATATTTGTCGTTGGTCGAATTTACGTATAATAACAATTTTCAGTCGAGCATAAGGATGGCACCGTATGAAGCTCTATATTGTCATAAATGCCGAGCTCTATTATACTGGACTGAGCTCAATGAGAAAAAGATACACGGGGTTGACTTGATTCGTGAAACTGAAGAAAAAGTGAAAGTGATCCAAGATAGCTTAAAAGCAGCTTCAGATAGTCAGAATTCCTATGCGGATCTTAAACGTAAAGATATAGACTTTCAATTCAGTGACAGAGTATTTTTGAAATTTTCACCTTGGAAGGAATTTCTTCAGTTCAGTCGTAAAGGAAGGTTGAGTCCGCAATTTATCGGGTCGTATGATATTACTAAGAGAATCGGACTTGTTGTGTACTGATTAACTTTATCATCAGAACTTGAAATAATCCACAACGTCTTTCACGTGTCTATGTTACAACGGTATCAATTTGACCCTTCACATGTTATCTCTTCGACGAATGTCGAGATTCAGCCTGATATGACATACAGTGAATAACTGATCAGAACTCTGTCACGAGAGGTGAAAGAGTTGAGAAATAAAAACATAGCTTTAGTAAAAATTCTCTGGCAGCGACACAAAATAGAAGAAGTTGCTTGGGAACCTAAGGAAGCTATGAGAAAGCAATATCCAAACCTCTTTTCTGGTAAGATTTTCGGGCACGAAAATCTCTTTTGGGAGAGAGTTGTAACAGCCCATTTTTAGTGAAATCGTAACAGTGGTTTTGAGACCACAAATTTGAAGTCAAAAAATTCATTTTATTATTATTTTATGGTCTACAACATGATAGTATTATCGTATAAAAATTTTGTTAAGAAATTTTACCGTTTACATTTCAATTTGATAAAAAGGACTAAATCGTGTAAAGTGCAAAAGTTGACTTCTAATAGCTAAATGTATTAAATAGCTATAGAACTTTAAAGTAGAGGTCCTTATATGGTAAATAACCCATAAATGTGTTAGTGGAATGTCATGGCTTGGTAAACTTGTAAATTAAAATAATTTTAAATGTTAAATAAGTAATTAAGTAAATAAATACAAGATTTAATAAAATAAAGCCAAGTATCATCTTTTATATTCTTTCTTCAACCGAATAGCCAAGAAAAAGAAGCCATTTTTTCTCTTTAGGGTTTGTCAAGCTTGTTTCCATCAATTAGGTATGTGTTTTGTCTCATTTTTGATAATTTCTATGATTCCAAGATCGTTGTAGCTTAATCTAGCTAGCCCGAGGACTAATTTGTGAAACTATTAAAGTATTTGAGTTTTGACATTGATGAACATGTTAGGGTTTTGAAGTTTAATGGTAGAAAATAAATGGTTGTTGTTGGATAAACAACTTTTGTAAAGGAATTTTGATGAAATTATCCATCGACTCTTTTGGTACATTCGATTGTTTAATTTCAGTTATAATGGCATGTATAGGTTAATTTGGCCAATGTTGGCTTATATGTGTTTTGTTGAGACTAGCCACTTGTTTAGGTTGTGTTATGGAATTTTGGATATGTGCATATTTTACTTATTATGGTTGATGTGTGGTTTAGTTTATGATTGAATGAAGAGTGGTAAAAAGGTAGCCTAATGTGCATTTCATATATGTGTTTTGGAATGTGAATAATTGATCATGAATTGGTGTCTAGATATGTAAGGCATATAAGTTAATAATATGTGAAATACATTTTGGCATCAAATGATATGTTTTTGAAGGTAAGTAATTTGGTAAGAAATGATGTAAAATTGTTTAATAAAATTTGGATGCAAATATGCATATAAGTGAGTTAAACATTTGGATATATTGAATAAATGAATATTCATATTATAAGTTGTTATTTGAGGTGTCTAAGGGCATATTGGTTGTAGGTGATGATATTACATGTTTTTAGCTTGATTTTGGCTAGTTTGGGATGCCTATTTATGACTTGGTTGCAAATTGTTGTGTTTCGGTTTGTGACACCCCTAATTTGACCCTAGTCGAAAGTGGTTTTGGAACCCCAAAACCGAGTCACAAAAATAATCAGATGTTATATTCTGTGCTTATTGAATGGGGAATTTGTATGTGCGAATATTTCGTGCCTTGATTTTATCAAGGCGGTGTTAATTTATAAGAAAGGACCCATGTGATAAGACTTGAAAATGTGATAGGTGAAATTTAAAGTGGCCAAATAATGCATGAGTTATTGACATGAGGGACTTGCATGTCAAATGGACCACTTTTAATTAGTGGCCGGCCATAATGATAGTTGATAGATATTATATGCATTTTATTTAGCATGATAATAGTTAATGGCTTTATATTATGGAAGAAAGAATAATTAAAAGAAGGAAAGAGTGATAGAAACAAGGTATGTCCATCTTTCTTTTCCCCATTGCCGTAACTAGTGAAAGAAAAAAAAAGGAGAAGAAGAAGCCAAGGCATTCGGCCATGGTTAGTTCATAAATCAAAGGTATGTTAATGTGATTTTTATGTAATTGTTCATGAATTTAAACCATAGTGCATGTGTGAAAATTTGATGTTTTAATTTAGACTTATGAAGGTGAATTTCATGTGATTGACTTAGTTGAGAACCTAAGAAAATATGATAGGGGAATATGTAAGGATCAAATGATAACAAAGTGAGGAAACTTGGGTTTGCATGTCAAATCACCCAAACCTCAAGTAGTGGCCGGCCAAGCAAGGATGGTTCTTCCATTAAGTTGAATTTTTAATGATGCTTTTATTAGAAAATGATTAAAATAGATCAAAAAAAGAAGAAAGGGGGAATAAAATAAGAAAGCAAGAGAAAGTCTTCATCTTCTTTCTTTTCTTGAAGTGCCGTGAGCTAGGGAAGGAGGGGAGACTTCATTGTTTTTGGGTTCTAGCCGAAACTAAAGAAAGAAAAAGGGGAAAGTGTTTTGGGAATGTTCGGTCTTTTGGAGGCCAATTTCTAAGGTAATTTCATTGTAATTTTGTTAAATTTTGATGAATACGAGCTTCACTTCTTTATCTAGCCGAAACCCATTTGCTAATTTTGGTCTAAGTGGCGTATTAGGTTCGGTTCATGTGTTTTTGAGCTAGGGATTTGTTTTTAAAGTTAAAAGTTGCTGGATAAGTGTTGGATGGACTTGATAATGTTAAAATTATTGAGTGTGTAAAGTTATAAGTTTAGTTTATGATTGGGAGCTTAAATTTAGCTCAAATTTAACTCAATTTCTTATATTAAGCATTTCGGCTATGGTGTGGATTGCATAAAATTTGAAGTATTTGATGTTTGAGAGTTCTAAATAGTTAATTATTAAGTGAGGCTTAGTAATTTTGTGTTAAAGATGAATTTCATTACTATAAGTGGTATTCGGCTATGTGGCATTGTGTTAAATTTTGGATGTTGTTTTTTTATTTTAAATTGACTATTAAGTAAGCTTTAAGGTTGTTAAATGGTAAAAAGAGACTTGAGAGTGATGTTTAGGTAGCTTTCGGCCTTATAGTGAATTATGATTGTTAAGGGATGGACTTAAGTTGTGTATATGGGATTTAACCTTGCCGATTATGTGTTAACAAGGTGAAAATGGTTATGTTGCGTTAATAGAGTGCCAAATGTGAATTTGGTGTTAAGCTATATTTGAATACTTGGTTGAATGATTTTTGATATACCCGAAATAAGGTGCATGAATTATGGATTAGTAATGATTTGAATTTGTCTAAATCTAGCTCAAGAACAAAGGACACCAACTTCGGATAGGGGAAAAGAGAAAGTAGTTGAATAGCCGATTTGTACTAAGTCGATCAAATTCAAGGTAAGTTCTTAAGTATTTGAGTTTGATTCCTTTGTAAGTTTTAAGTGATTAAACGTTGAGTAAATTCAATTATAATAGGACATGATGAGTTGATTTAATAAGATATGATGTGGCCATGATATGTTCTAAGCTCAAATGGTAAGTTCTTAAGTGTTTGAGCTTGGGAATTCAAGGGTAATTTGAAATAGTCTGCTTAGGACAGCAGCAGTAACGTGATTTTAGAAAATCACCATAAATTTATGGATTTGAATTAGAGGCTGAATGAGACATGAAATTAAAGCATAATTAGTCTAGTTTCTTATAAAAGAAACCGTGTAAGCAAAGGAATTTCCGATAATGAGATACTTAAAGTTGTGTGAGACAGCGCAGAATGACACTATAATCCTCTGTTCTGTTTTTAGAAAATCATTATAAATTGTACAAAAATGGTTATAAGATAAAATTTATATGCTTATACTCCTTAATGAGTCTAGTTTCAAATGAAATCAAATACAACACATTTTGAATTCAGTAAAATGAGAAATTTGATTCGTAGTGAAGAGTGGTCAGATTAGTCAAACAGTGAAACAGGGGAAACTTTAAGAAAAATCTGGTATTGATTGGCCAAACCTAAAATTCTGGAAATTTTATGGATGGAAGATATACGAGTCTATATTCAGGAAAAATTAACGGAAAGTGATTTGGAGTTTTGTAGCTCCAGTTATAAATAATTTAGTGACTATTGCTCAGGAAAAACAGCTTGTGCTGAATTTGAGATTATGTTGTGAACCTTGATAAACTTGTTTTAGTTGCTCATAAGCTATTGATTAAACCCATACTTGAATTCTAAATCGTGATATTGTAAGTTTATGAGTATTCGAATATGAAATGATAGTAAGGCCTAATGGCTGATGTGATGAATGTGAAAGTGTATATATGTGATAAGGCCTAATGGCCGATGTGATGAATGTGAAAGTGTATATATATGTGATAAGGCCTAATGGCCGATGTGATGAATGTGAAAGTGTATATGTGTGATAAGGCTAATAGCCGATGTGATGAATGTGAAAGTGTATATATGTGATAAGGCCTAATGGCCGATGTGATGAATGTGAAAGTGTATATATATGTGATAAGGCCTAATGGCCGATGTGATGAATGTGAAAGTGTATATGTGTGATAAGGCCTAATAGCCGATGTGATGAATGTGAAAGTGTATATGTGTGATAAGGCCTAATAGCCGATGTGATGAATGTGAAAGTGTATATACGTGATAAGGCCTAATAGCCGATGTGATGAATGTGAAAGTGTATATATATGTGATAAGGCCTAATGGCCGATGTGATGAATGTGAAAGTGTATATGTGTGATAAGGCCTAATAGCCGATGTGATGAATGTGAAAGTGTATATGTGTGATAAGGCCTAATAGCCGATGTGATGAATGTGAAAGTGTATATATGTGACGGGGCCGAGTGGCCAACGTGATGGATGTGAAAGTGCATAAATGTGATAAGTCCCGAAGGGCATTTGTGTCAGTACTATATCTGGGTTAAAACCCCGAAGGCTTTATGCGAGAATATTATCACTGATTAATGTCCGTAAGCTTCGTGCTCGTACTATATCCGAGCTCTAAAGACCCGATGACTACGTGTGGGAATTTTGTCCGGGTAAGACCCGATAACTTCGTGTGGAGATTATGTCCGAGTAAGACTTCATAATAGGAATTGCTTATAAATATATTCAATGCGAAAGGTTAAACAGGTATGTACTCCAAGTTTATATGTGAGCTTGATTTGCACTAAATCATAAGGTAGTTATGTGATGCATACGGGAGAAATCTATGAGACTATTCCTATGATTATGTGACATCAGATCAGTGTGAGAGGTGATGTGAAATCATACGATATATCTATGTCACATGAGCTCACTTTTATGTGAAAGTTTATCTGCCTATTGTATATGATGAGATGTGCATATTCGGTAAAGGGATGGTATGCCCGAAGGAAGAGTGAAATAAAAATACGAACAACTATGTTATAATTTGATTGTTATCTGTTGACACTGCTTAAAACTTACTAAGCATTGTAATGCTTACTCCGTTTACTCTGTTTCCTCTGTTTTATAGATCTCATTGCGAAGCTACAGGCTCGGGGATCGTCAGCAACTAGTCACACTATCACTATCCACTGTTTGGTACTGCTATGTTTTGGATTATCTTATGGCATGTATAAAATAGAATAGTGGCAGAAGAATATTTTGGTTAATGTATATAGCCATGCGAAAATGGCTTATATATGTTTGAGCATAATGTTATAATCATTTGGTATGGAATGGTTAATCAGTATCATAATTTGTGCTATTTATGCTAAAAGGGCTAGTTGGATCATGGAAACTATGAAATAGGTAAAGTCTACCTTAAAGGCAGATGCTGGCAGCAGCAGTGATGTAGATTTGGGAAAATCACTAAAATAGTAGGATTGGAATTAAATAATGAATAAATTATGTAAACGAACCTTGATGAATCTATTTTCATAGGAAGTAACGAAACGATCATATGGACAGTATGTTAAGAGATATTCAGGTTCTCGTGAGACAGGGCCAGAACGGTTTCTGGATTCCCTGTTCCGACTTTGGAAATTCATTATAAATTAACCAGAGATAATTAGGAGTCATGCCATATATGTATATATTCCTCTCTGAGTCTAGTTTCTATAGAAACAAACGGCATCAGTATTGAAGCTCTGTGCAGGGAGATATCCAAGTCGTAATGCGTAAAGGTCAGTGTAGTCCATCCCTGTAACATGGGAGACTTTGACTAATAAACTGTACTAATTGGCCCGAACAAAAATTATAGAAAAAATATGTAGATGGGCATATGAGTCTAGTTTCAGGGAAAATTTACGGAACTGGATTTCGAGTTTCAGAACTCAAGATATGATTTTTAAAGCGACTAGTACGCAGACTGGCAGCTTGTCTGAGAAATTTTTTTTAAGTGGTTTGAAGTCTGTTAACACCTCGTGTTCGACTCCGGCGACGGCCTCGGGTTCGGGGTGTTACACGGTTGGTAGCAAATTGGGTGAGAAATGTGGCTTGAAAAATGGCCTATTTTCGTCCAAACGGGTCGAGACACGGGCGTGAAATCTAAAGGTAAGTGATGCAAAACTAAACATTTTCAAATGGTACAAAACAACTATCATATATACATACCAAGTTAAAAACGTAGCATTCAACTCAATATTTAAACATAAGTTTCCTATACATGCCAAAGTTTCCTATACATGCCATTATAATCATGGCCAAAACATTGAAATCTACCGATATATCCGTGGGATAGTGTGATAGGTCTCCGACGAGTTTCCAAACCGAACGAGCTTCCTATTACCTATAAAACATGGGAAAGAAAACTACGTAAGCACATAATGCTTAGTAAGTTCGTAAAACATAAAACATAACTTACCATTTCATTACATAACATTTAATTTATGCATAATACAATCCAACCATAAGCTTGGCACAAGCCTAAGCACCAACAACAACACATGTTAGCATACTCAAACATAGTTCACATGAGTTTAACATAGACAAGTCATTACACATGAAAATAATTCATCATTTTACTTAACATAACATACTTTTAATGTAACTCACCATTTCAATTCTTTTCATAAATGCATATCATGGTTCATATTGAACACTTACCATTTCCTTTTTTTTTCATGCCCGTTGAACCGTTTAGAATATCATGGGATACACGGGATAGCTCACACGAAGTGTGCAAAACATATAATCGTAACCTTTCCATTCATTTACATCATTGCTCACAGAAGCTGTGAAATGGGTCTACTCACACGAGCTGTTGGTCGGAGTGTAAGCTACATGATACTGCTCACACTAGTTATGGAGTATTCACAACAAATACAAGACCTCAGCCATCGATCCGGAATATGAAAACCTTAATGACAAGTCATTTGTATTCTACGAATTCCTAAGGTTCAAACAGGGCTCAATAGATATCATGGCATCATTGGATTTTTCACCATTCAGTTTACATAGCATTTAACATATTAACATATCATTTATTATAACCTTAAAGTGGTATTTAATCATACGAACTTACCTCGATGATTAAGGTGTATAAACTGAGTCGACTAATCTGAAGCTTTAGCTTTACCTCGATATAAATCCGTATGAGGTCTATCTTGATCTAAATATGTTAATTCAATCTATTCAATACACATACTATCCAATTTAATCCAAAATTCATACTTTAGCAAATTTACATTTTTGCCCCTAACATTTTAATTTCTTTACAATTTAGTCCTTAAGCTCGTAAATGGAAATTTATTCACTTTCATCCCTAACCCATGCTAGCCAATTTTATTATGTACACATATCAACTCATACAAATCATTATTTCACAATTTCACCTTGTATTTTTACTATTTTTACAAATAAATCCCTAATTGACACTTTCATCAAAAATTACTTTACAAAACTTGTTTATTTATCAATAAGGACACATAATCTTTCATCAAACTTTATAAATCATACAAACATATTCATGGAAAAACCCTAATCCTTTAACAATTTTGCAAATTAGTCCATGGGCTAGCTAGATTAAGATCGACTTCAAAAACATAGAAATCATTAAAAATAGGATCAAAAATCATACCATGCAAGTGGACAATTCTAGCTGAATGCTCAACCTTCAAAAAATGGTGTTTTCTACCCTACTTTTGGTGGAAGAAACTAACCAAGAAGATGATGCTTTGTTTTTACCTATTTTACCTTATTTATTTATTAATTTACCTTATTAACCTTTAACTAAAAACTTAAAATCATCCAATTTATGTCCATAAAAGTCCACTTATATTATAAAAGGTCTATTTACCATTTAAGTCCTTCCACATTAAATTTCGATAGCAATTTGACACATTTAACTAATAGAACTCTATTTTTACACCTTTTTTTATTTAGTCCTTTTTGTGTAATTAAGCATGCCAACATCAAAATTTCTTAACGAAAGTTTTATACGACATTACTAACATATCATAGACATTAAAATAATAATAAAATAAATATTTACTCGTCAAATTTGTGGTCCCAAAACCACTGTTCTGATTTCACTGAAAATATGATGTTACAGTTACTCCAAGAAAATTTTGGATGGTTACGCCACGAAGGATTATAGAAGTTGGAATGTGGTCCTTATCCACTTCTATTTTGGCGTTGATTCCCTACATAATAAACAAACTCGAAATTTGATGGGCAATTCTCGAAAGAATGATCGTCCCCATAATATACATAGGAAACAACATCAATTTAACTCGATGGTTGAGCTATAACATGATTTAAACCATTAATAGTAAATTGTTTCAACATTGAAGAGATAGAAGATAACAGAGTTGATAGTGATGTGAGGGCGTCTACTTCATGCACTTCGGCTACTCGCCTTCCTAAAGCTACTCAATTAGACGACCACTGGTAATTGTTATTGGTTATTCTCTCGATGATCTCGTAAGCCTCATTAGAAAAATTCAACAAGAGAGCACCATTTCCAGAAGAATCTACCACGAACCTTTTGTGTGTGTTGAGACCATTATAAAACGTCTCCAACTGGATGGAATATGGAATCCCATGGTGAGGGTATTGTAACGCTAGGGTTTGTGCAAGTGTACACAGTCGTTATCAAGTAATAAGTAAGTATCGAGTTATCGTCTCCACAGGGATTGTATTTGTGCTAAGTCATTTAATTTGTAAAACTATATTAACAATTTGATAACTAAAAACACAATATAGTTGAGAAGTGGTGATTAAAATATATTAAACTAAATGCAATGATCCCTAATGCAAATTATCCTCAGTATGCAAACTATACGAATGAAATAGATTTTAGTAAAATTAAACACAATTTGCAACAATTATAACATAAATAAACTAGGATAATTACTTTAATTAAACTCAATTTATTATAAACATGCTTAATAACATTCGAAAAAACATTCCATGGCAACTCGATCTTTCATGAGTTTGGAAACGAAATTAGGTCCTTTCAGAACACTTTACTTAGTAAATACGCATTTTACTAATCCTTATTTACTAATGGTTTCTTAACATTCGTGTGAGGTAACAAGGACGTGTTAGGTTTGAAACAATTTAATCACACAAATCTAAAAACTATGCAGATAACAGAGCTTGGTTAGAGTTGTTATGCAACCTACAATTCAATCGGGTTAGGGTCTAAATTGAGCATGCACATTTCAATTATGCGTCCATTAGTCGTCGTCTGGTTAGGATCGCTCAGTTAATTCAGGTGCATTTCAATCACGTTTGAACGAAATAGAGACTTGATTTTAATTGAAAACATGATCGATTGAAGCACAAACATTATAAGCATGAATCAAATAAATATTATTTAATCAAAATAATCATCCTAGCTTAAATAAAATTAAGCTATCATTTTTGTAAGCAAGAACAAAGAACACATAGCAAACATCTTTACATTAAATGAAAGAAAAGAACGATTAAACCCAATTCAGAGTGGCTGTCACCCAAGACTCTGACTGACGAGGCTCCTTTGCTTCTTTGCGTTGCTCCTTTGCTGATGGCTCTCCAAGGTGGCCGACCAAGGGTTCTTTAAGAGGCTTAATTGCTAAAATCCTTATGCAAGGATGATGAAGGGGATAGATAGCTAAAAGAGTTGAGAGATGATGGGATGAGGGGTGATTAAAAAAGTGAGAAATTAGCTCTTATTTATAGGTGAGGCAAGGGAGCTAGTTTGCTAAAAATAGGAGTGTCCATCTTTTGAAACTTCTTCCAAGAATGGCCGGCCATGAATTGAGGAAATGTGGCTGATTCTGCTTGATTCCTGGTCAATTTGAGTGCCACCACAACTCAGGACTAAGACTCGGTCACCAGCAAATCTTCGGGAAAATTTCAGATTTCTTTAACTCTTCAAGGACCTTGTGTAATTAAACCAAAAATTGATTTATGATCAGCCATGTGTAGCCGAAAATAGGGTTGACTTGGTCCCCAATTTGGACGATTTTGCAATTAGAAGAAAACTCTCAGACCTATCCAAAAATAGTAGATAGTTTAGAGGACCAAATAATATAATTTCAACCACTTCAATTAATTAATTTACTTAATTAATTAAAACTCAATTTATTAATGAAATATTTAAAATGAATTATTAAATATACCTTTATATTTTATTATTTAATTTAATCATGCATGACACACTTTATAGCTTAAAAATATAATATGCTCAAACTAATATAAAATAAGTCATTTTAGGCATGAAAACTATATAATAAAGCATAAAATCACATTTTAATAATTTTTATGTCCTAATTTCATATTTTCGCATATTTCATTAATTTATTAAACAATTACTTGGTTTTTACAACAAATTTAAGTAAAAAGATGATGAATTATATAGGAAAAATCCTATATATTTTTCAGTTTACACACCCCCAAACTTAAATTATTGCTCGTCCTGAGTAATGTTCATGCACAACACAAGGTCTTGCTAAGGAAAATTTTGCTAAGAGTGTAATTAGCATTAATCTTCGTCTCATAATCATGCATCAATAAATTTATGCTCCTAGATCTTCTTTATTAACAAGTAACTCATATACAAACATTTTGAAAATTTTAGTCTAAGTTTCAAGATATGGCAACATGAATCATAGTTTGCATGTATGTCACAACTGTAGATAATATTCTTCATTTAACACAATTTCTCATCAATCAAGCAAAACAATCATAAGGCTTATTTATGATCTTCATATGTTGAACTTAATATTTTCTCTCCACTAATGTAGGTGACAGAATTATCAAATCAATAGGACTTTTATAAGGTTGTAATGGGCGCAGTTAAAGGTAGGGATTTTAAGAGATGAGACATTTCGGTTTCAAAATCTTAACCTTTAACTTGTCTTGGATTTCTCAAAATTCAACCTTTTTCTTCAAATGAACCTTTGGAACTCCCCCAAACTTATTTTGAACTCATACTCATATATTTTCTTTTTGGAGACTGAGCAAACTTTTCTTCACTCCTTCTTTGTCTCTTTTCTTTCTTTTTTTTTTAAGCATGATCACATACATCTTCTGAAAATTTCCCTCTAATGTTAATTACCAAGACAACTTTAGTTATGGCGGTGCACAAAATTAGGATAACTTCAAAACATAGAGATATGGCTTGTAATGTAGGTTTATTACAATGAACTGGCATTTAAGCTCAAAATTATAGTTTCAAAGGTCTAATACAATAAGGTGGGCTTGAAAAGGCTCAAACAATCCAAAGAAAAATGGTGCCTATATCATTTTAGATTTTTATATCTCCTAGGATGTCGCCTCAAGAAAGTTACTAAGTCAATTCTAAAGATATAAACCTTCATGCATGTCTAATCTCAAGAGAAACTAAGTTTTCAAGGCAAACATTACCTAAGACTAAGATAATAAAAACATTCCATTCTTCATGATAACATACAATCACCCAGATAAAATCATCATTCATGCTTGCATACAAGCTGTCTTATTAAAAATAATTTCTCTAAACATTCATTTATTAAAACATACTTATGAAAGAAATGATTTGAAGCATACTTGAAAATTTTAAAAATTTGAGCAATTTGTCTTACCCCCTTTAAATAGAAGCAATGTCCTCATTGCAAGAACAAAGTAATGAACAAAAATTGAACACTAGGTAGGGTTGTAAAGAAAGAGAGGTGAGTCAATAAGACTACTTAAATAACAAGTCTTTCCTCATAACACAATCCTAGACATGTTCATTCCCATTGCCACATCACTTAGTCTTTTTCTTTCTAAAGAAGTATTTGTTCATGCTTGCTATGTTTTATTTTGCAGAAATTAAATCCTAATTACTAAAGAAATAAATTCCTAAAGACCTAAAAACAATTAAATAAATAATAAGACAAGAATCCCCCATTTTATTTTTCTGACTCATTCCCTTTATCAGTTTGCATCTTCAGTATCTTTCGTCCATGTCTCAAAGATAGCATCTTGGAACTCAGGAACAAAAGTGTTAGAGATATTCTTAAAAGTATTTCAAATTGAATCATCCCTAATTTTTGCATATTTCCAGTAAGTTTTTTGTTGTTTGTGCATGAACTTGCACATGTCCATCATAATTGACAACTCCGATTTCTTTGAATTAATTGCAGGAGTCGGCATTGGAGTTGTAAATTTTGGTTCAACACTTAGCTTGACTAGTTTTTCTTCTAGCTCAACCTTAGGTTCAGGGTTTTCAGCTCTTTCAGCTGGTTGATGATTATTTGGTTCCTTATCAGATTCTTCTTCTTCAGTGTCTGTAACTGAATCAGCTTTAGTTTCAGTTTTATTTGTTGACTCTTAGATTTTTGGCTCAATTGGTTCCTCTTGCTCACCTTGATTCAACTCATGCACTCTCTCTGCTAACCTTTCAAGATCATGACTTATAATGCACCCTTGGACATACTGCCCCTTCAGACTTGCTTGTATTTTAACACGGGCCCTTAAGCAAAGTGAAGTGATTAATGATGGGAAATAAGCACTTCCTGCCTTCTTTTTAGCACAATTGTAAATCTTCTTGAGGATAATTTTCCCAACATTAATGGACTTTTCTGTCAAAATTGCATATAACAAAAGCATCTGTTCCATCGAGATGGTGGAACTATGTGAGATAGGCATAAAACTGTAGCAAAAAAAATAAAACCATACATTTTCTACTGGTTTTAAGTATTCTCTTCGACAAGAATGACCCCCATACTTTCTTATAATCCATTGGGATCCCAGATTGGTCACAACATCAAGCACTTATTGAAGAAAATTCCAATTGATATTGTTCATCATAGGGTAGTACTCATCTTCTTCAACATCAGGTAAATTAAACAAATCATTAATGGACTTAGAACTAAGAGGTACCTTTTTTCTTTCGAACGATGACTTCAGTAGCATCTTACGTAGTCAAACTATCATAGAATTCTTGAACTAGTTTATCATCGGGAAGTGAACAAGCATCACAGAATCATTCCCACTTGAGAGCATTGATTATCTTTCTAATCGGCACAGGAACAAACATCACATCATTACTTTTCATGTTAAAACCTTTTTCCGGCATCATAGGTTGATGCTAGAAAATTGAATCAAATTGCTTTTTCACTTCTTCATCAACCACAATCGGGTTTTCAGGAGTAGTCTTTCACGATCTAGTTCTTTTACGAGACATGGTATTTTCTTGAAAATTTAGCAGAGTTTCTGTACAAGAGAGAAAAGAGAAATCAGTAAAGTTGGTATAACTTGCTACGGCAAAAATCTTGCGATAGCAAGGATGGTGCCGTGGCGATCCCTTTATAGTAGCAATAGGGAATTTCGACAAAAAGAAAGAAAATGACTGGGGTTTCTTTTGGGATTTGAGGTTGACAGCACAAAGAAAGAAAATGACTGGGGTTTCTTTTGGGATTTGAGGTTGACGGCACAAAGAAGAGATTTAGGGATTTTTAGGGTGGAAGCTAATTGCTTTGAGGGATATAAAAATTAGTAGAATGAAGAGGGGTTTATTTACGGAAAAATTAGGGCAACATGTAGCAAAAATTTAGCTACATTAAAGTTACTTGGGCGGCAAGTAATGGTGTGATGGCAAGGCCTAATTTTTTTTCCTTTTTTGCTATCTTGGGCCTCAAACTCAAACTGTATCTTAAAAAAAATTGATCAATACTTGGGCCAAATTTGACCCCTTTTATTAACATAAAAATTTAAAATTTAAACTGAACAAAATGGAACTTAAAAATTTTAATTAGAAATTTTTTTCTTAACAAATTACATTAAATTAATTCCCAAGAAAGGTTAGAGGGGTCACAGCAGTCCCGCTTAAGTTCCAATCTCCTTGACAGAATTAATTAATTGTAATAAATTAAGAAAATAAGTTTTAATTATTTATTTATTTACACAATGAGTTCATGAAAAATTAAGTGTCTGCTAAGATGAGCGAGGACTCCATTCGCTCAACTTCACCATCCCAGTAGTGTTTGAGACATTGATCATTAACTTTAAACGTACCTCAATAATTGTCGTATAATTCAATAGCTCCGTAAGGATAAACTCGGTAGATAGTATAGGGTCCTTTCCATCGAGATTTCAGCTTCCCAGGAAATAACTTCAGCCTTGAATTAAACAAATAACACCTTCTGACCTTCTTTAAACTCGCGAAGTTGTATATGAGTATCATGCCATCTCTTTGATATTTCTTTGCATATTTTGGCATTCTCATAGGAAAACAACCTCTGCTCTTCCAACTTATCCATTTGTAACATCCTTCTCTCACTAGCCTGCTTTAGATCAAAATTTAACTGCTTCAAAGCCTAGTGAGCTTTATTCTCCAACTCTAATAGCAAATGACATGCCTTTCCAAAGACTAACCAATAAGGAGTCATTCCTAATAGATTCTTAAATGATGTTCGATAGGCCCATAATGCATCATCGAGCCTTCGAGACCAATCTTTTTTGCTAGGGCGTACTACCTTTTCAAGGATACCTTTGATTTCACGGTTCACTCTTTCAAATTTCCCATTGGACTAGGGGTGATAAGCAGTAGCAATCTTCTGCTTTACATCATATTTTTCAAGCAACCACTTAAGCCATTTGTTCACAAAGTGAGACCCTTCATCACTAGTAATAGCTCTTGGTGTCCCAAATCCTGTAAACACATGTTTATGTACAAATCGCATGACTACCTTAGCATCATTTGTAGGGTATGCTTCAGCTTCTACCCACTTGGATACATAGTCCACAACAACTAAGATGTATTTTTTCCCATACGAAGAAGGAAACGGACCTAAGAAGTCAATGCCCCATACGTCGAATAATTCAATCTCCAAAATATTTGTTAAAGGCATCTCATTCCTCCTTGATATATTTCCGGTTCTTTGGCACTTATCGCAATTCTTTACATAAGCGTAAACATATTTAAATAGTGTAGGCCAAAAGAAACCTACTTGCAAAATCTTTGCTACAGTACGTGAACCACCAAAGTGTCCCCCACTTGGAGATGAATGGCAATGATACAAGATCTCAGCAATCTCGCTTTCAGCTACACACTTTCATATTATATTATCTGCAGACTGTTTAAAAAAATGGATCCTCCCAAAAATAATACCGACTATCATGAAAGGACTTCTTCCTTTGTTAGTATGTCATTTCTCGAGGAATTATTCCACATGCAAGATAATTGGAAAAATCAGCAAACCAGGGTATTTCATGAATTCGATTTACCTCAAATAGGTGTTCATCTGGGAAATTCTCATTGATAGGCACACATGACTAAGTTACCTCATTTTGCTCCAATCTCGACAGGTGATCAGCTATTTGATTTTCCACACCTTTTCTATCTTGGATCTCAAGGTCAAATTCTTGGAGTAAAAGTATCCAACGAATTAGCCTCAGTTTCGCATATTTCTTCGTGAGCAAGTATTTAATGGTCGCATGGTCTGTAAATATTGTAACTTTGGTACCTATAAGATATGAGCGGAATGTCAAAAGTAAAAACTGTAGAAAATAGTTCCTTTTTAGTTACCGTATAATTGTGTTGGGCTCCCGTCAAGGTTCTACTTGCATAGTAAATGGGGTGGAACACTTCATTTCTTCTTTGACCCATCACAGCTCCAACAGCATAATCACTTGCATCGCACATCAACTCAAAAGGTGTGCTCCAATCGAGTGTAATAATTATTGGTGCTGAGATTAATAATTTTTTCAGCTCTTCAAAAGCTTCTAAACTTTCTTTGTTGAAATTGAACATTGTATCCTTCTCTAACAACAAACAGAGTGGCTTAGAAATTTTTGAGAAATCCTTGATAAACCTTCGGTAAAAACTGGCATGGCCTAAGAAACTTCTGACTTTTTCACATTAATTGGGGTCGATAATCTTTCAATTACGTCCACATTTGCTTTATCGACTTCAATTCCTTTCCTTGAGATCGTATGACCTAAGACAATCCCTTCCTTGACCATAAAATGGCATTTTTCCCAATTCGGGACAAGGTTCGTCTCTTCGCATCTCTACAGTACCTTAGCCAAATTACTCAAACAGATATCATAAGTGTTACCAAAAATAGAAAAATCATCCATGAAAACCTCAACAAAATTTTTGACCATATAAGTAAATATTGCCATCATGCATCGTTGAAAAGTTGTAGGTGCATTGCATAAACCAAAAGGCATTCGCCTAAAAGCAAACGTACCGTATGGACAAGTAAAGGTTGTTTTATGTTGGTCCTCCGGGGCTACAACTATTTGGTTATATCCCAAATATCCATCTAAAAGACAATAGAATTCATTACCTGCCAGTCGATCTAACATCTAATCCATAAAAGGCAATGGAAAATGGTCCTTTCGAGTGGCTTTGTTCAACTTTCTGTAATCAATACAGATTCTCCAACCAGTAACAGTTCTTGCTGGAATCAACTCGTTTCACTCATTTTCAACAATCGTGACTCCACATTTCTTCGGCATACATTGCACCAGACTTATCCACGAACTATCTGAAATAGGATAGATGATTCCTACATCTAACCATTTGATCACTTCCTTTCTCACAACTTCTTTAATAGGATTGAGCCTCCTTTGCCCATCAATTCAAGCTCTTTCACCTTCTTCTAAAATGATTTTATGCATGCAAAAAGAAGGGCTTATACCTCGAACATCAGCTATGGTCCAACCAATTGCTTTCTTAAATTTCTTTAGAACATCAATTAGTTGCCCCTCTTGATCTTTCATTAGTTCCGCTAAAATAATCACAGGCAAAGTAGAACAATCACCTAAATAAACATATTTCAAATGGGAAGGAAGTACCTTTAGTTTGAGTTTAGGTGGTTCTTAAATTGACAACTTGGGCTGCACAAATTCTCTGACTTCCAACTCCAACGGTTCAAACCGTGTAGATTGAATAAAATTTCCCGGATTGACTTCTATCAAAGCCATGTTTTCTTTACCTTCTTCATCCTCCAAAGGGTCAAAATCTGAGGCTTTCTCCAATGGATCTTCCTCAAAATTGCTTTCCATAGAAACCAAGGTTTCTATCTCTTCCATAACTGAACACTCATCTGCCAAATCGGGAAATTTCATCATTTTAAAAATGTTAAAGGTTACCTGATCATTTTGAATTCGCATGGTGAGTTCCCCTTTCTTCACATCAATTGATGTTCTTTCCGTGGCTAAGAAAGGTCTCCCAAGAATAATTGACACTTCTTTATCTGCTTAAAAATATAAAATAATGAAATCAGCAGGAAAAATAAATTTATCAACTCTTACCAAGACATCCTCGATCATTCCTTCAGGATATGCTAACGATCGATACGCTGGCTGAAGCGTCACAGTTGTAGGTCTTACTTCACCTATCCCTAACATCTTGAAAATAGACTTAGGCATCAAGTTGATACTCGCTCCTAGGTCACACAAAGCTTTACCACAGTAAGATTCACCAATGCTACAGGGTATAGTAAAGCTTCCTGGGTCTTTCAATTTCGATGGCAATTTGTTCTACAGGAACGCACTGCACTCCTTTTTCAAGGCAACAGTCTCATACTCACTCAGTCGTTTCTTCTTGGACAGTATATCCTTCATAAACTTCACATAATTCGATATTTATTCTAAAGCCTCAACCAATGGAATATTGATGTGTAACTGCTTCAGAACATCCAAAAACTTCTTGAGTTGCACCTCTTGTTTCTGCTTTTGTTGCTGCAATCTTTGCGGATATGGAGGTGATGGAACTTTTGGTTGAACTGGACAACTTTTCTGAGTAGGTAAATCTGCATCCAAAGAAGATGATAAAATATCTAAATTCACTAAGTCAGGGTTTAACTTATCGGACTTTGCAGTTTTTGATTCTTTTGGTGTAGGAATTTCAACAGTTGGTTGATTCTTCTCAATGGGCTTATCTTCTACATCAATCAATCGGGGTTCTAAAATTTTACCACTTCACAATGCCACTGCCTTGATATGTTCTTTACACAAATTTCTTGGATTCTCAGTATCGATCGGCAAGGTTCCTTGCGGTCTATCACGTAGCTCCGTAGGTAACTGACCCATTTGGTTTTCCAAACTTTTTAGTGTTGCAGCTTGGCTTTGGATCAAAGCGTCATTCTTTGCCATGTATGCTTTCAAAAAGTTCTCCAAATTATATGATGCCTCAGATTGAGGTGGTTTTGGAGTTTCCTGATTAAACCCTTGAGATTGGTTGGGTCTTTGCTGTAATCAGTTGTTGTTCGGTCCATTTCCTTAGTTGCTCCAAGAAAAGTTAGGATGATTACGCCATGAAGGATTGTATATAACACCTCTAACCCGTATCCGTTTCCGAATTAGGGTCACGAGGCATTACCGACCTAAACACAACTCAGAACAATCATTCATTTCAATTTATGAACAAATTATATTAACTCCAGCACGAATTTTTTTTATAATAATTTTCAATCAAATTCAAATAGAAATCATCCATTAATTCATATAAGTCAAACTCATATATATATATAAGCACATAACCAATTAAAATCAAACATGCATTATTAATCATAGTACATATACAAACCATGTTTCAAAATTCAACCATATCAATATTTTGGATATAAACAAATTTTTGACTCAAATAACTTCCATCAAAACCATACTACATATGCTTTATAGATACATAATTCGAACCTTATGACCATCATATTTCATAGCATGCGAATGACTAAATCATAAACCAACATTTTTCATTTCATGAACCAAATAAGCATTAGTACTTCCTATACTACAAGTTCATTTCTTTAACTAAATGCTAAACAAACCATTTTGCTTATCTATACCCATTCGCATTTCTAATCCATACCAATCATATCAAATGGCATAATATTCATTAACATAAAAGATCATAGCTAGCATTATCACATGACCAAATATACCTCTTTTCACATTACAAAAATCATGCGCATATTACCATAACCGATTTAACCATTTTTAAACATAGCTACCAAATTAAAACATACCAAAATTCATTAGTTTTGCATCATGCCAAAATTACACATACATAACAAATTTTCATTTCTATTTGGCTAGCAAAATTAACCTCAAATTTTATACTAATATTACCATTCACTATTAATCTAATTATACCGTTTCATAGCCTAATGCACACATCAAAATGTAACTTTAAAATTACACCTGAGATTAACGACATTTACCTGAAACATATTCATTATTTTCCATTTAGAAATTGAACCTAAATAACTAACCACTCAAGCATAAATTATATGCATACTTTGCCTTCACAAATCATACCTAATCAACCAATATACAAACCATCAATTATACCTAACTTATTTTATAAGAACTTATGCATTTATATACCATGAAACATACTACCATAATAAGCTTAAAACGAGACCGTATTCTCACAAACTTTAACATCATGATCAAGCCATTTTCGCATGACATTTTATACACAAAATTTCAAAGCCAAACATATCAAAACTAGCCTATACATGCCATATGTCTTAATTACAAACTTCAAAAGTACCGAATAATAGTAGATAGTGTGACGATGATCCTTGACGATCCCCGAGCTCGAAGCTAGCTTTCAAAAACCTATAAAATGTCAAATAAGCACACAAAGTAAACTTGAATAGCTTAGTAAATCATAAGCAAATAAAACATCACGAGTACATCCATAATTCAATTCGAAATAATCGAATCTAATTAGTTCCATACACATGTACAATCACATTTCTCATGTAACTCTTATGATCACATCATATATTAACTCTTACATTTTTCATAATCATTTAACTTCGTACATACCTGAACCATTTAGCTTATTATTACATTCGATCTTAACTCGATATTGCCTATTGAACCTATTGGAATTAAATAGGATACTCTGATAACTCGAAAAGCTCAGTCAATGCCAACGTCCCAGACATGGTCTTATCTGAAATCAAATATCGATACCACTGTCCCCAACAGGATCTTACACAAACTCCTATACGATGCCGGTGTCCCAGACATGGTCTTACATGTAAATCGCAAATCGATGCCAACGTCCTAGATGTGGTCTTACACGTAATCACATATTGGAATCCTATGTCATGACATAAGTATCCTAACTATTCCTAAGGTTCGTACAGGGCTTTTAGAAGTCGTAATTCGATCAATTCAAACTCATAAGTAATACTCTCATGCTTAATTCAATTCGGCATATACACATACATTTGTAATAATTCAATTCAGCACTAATAAAATATATACATTCAAATTTAACAATATATAATTAATTATGTACTTACCTTGTACTGACACGAACGGACCGGAACTACTAATCAACAACTTTTGACTTCCCCCGATCCAAATTCGATTTCTTCTTTTCTTGATCTAAATCAATTCAAATTTAACTTATTTAATTACAAATTCCTTCAATTACATCCAAAAACACATAGTTGGCCATTTTTCACTTTAGACCCTAACATTTCACATTTTTACAATTTAGTCCCTATTTCAAAACAACACAAAATACTCAAAATTTCATTAAATTCTAGTTAGGCCGAATTCTCCCTATGTCCCTAGCAACCCATTAATTTCATTTATTTCACATTTTGACCCCTCAATTTTCAAATTTCACAATTTAATTATTAATAAACATTTTTATCAAAAATCATTTAATTAAACATAATAATCTATCAACAAATATTTATTTTTCATCATCAAACAACAAAAACATCAAGCTATCATCAATGGAAAATCTCCAATTCATCACCAAATCCAAAAATTAAAGCATGAGCTAGCTAGTATATGAAGCAACGATATCAAAAACGTAAAAATTATCAAAAATCGAGCAAAGAACATACCTCAATCAACAACCAAAAGTGTCGAACCCTATTTTGCTCATAAACTTTCTTTCCTGTGTTATTTTCGGCAATAAAGATTAATGGATCACTAATTTTCATGTTTTGTTTTATTATATAAAGCTTATTAACATAATTACCATATTAACCTGAATATTTAAATTACAAAACACATAATGGTTGTCTATTTTTGACCATGCAATATTCTAATGATTAAATTACCACATAAGGACTCTATATAATAAAGGCCATAGCAAATAGGTACCTTTACATATAGCATTCTAATTTTGCATTTAACGCGATTAAATCCTTTTAATTAAATCAAGCACAGAAACGATAAAATTTTCACATGAAACTTTCACACACATAAATTAACATACTGTAGACTCCAAAATAATGTTAAAATATTTTTTTCTAACTCAAATTTGTGGTCTTAAAATCACTATTCCGAATAAGGTCTAAACCAGGCCGTTACGACTCTCCCCTTTAGGGATTTTTGTCCCCAAAAATCTTACCAGTGAATAGGTTTGGATATTGTTCTCTCATTGCATTCTCGGGCTCCCATATAGCTTCTTCAACCCCGTGTCGATGCCATAAAACTTTCACTAAAGAAATTTTCTTATTTCTCAATTCTTTAACCTCATGATCTAAAATCTGCATCGATTCTTCTTCATATGTCATATCAGACTTAATTTCAATCTCAGATGGTGAAATCACATGCGAGGGATCAGATCGATATCGTCGAAGCATCGATACGTGGAATACATTATGAATCTTTTCTAACTCAGATGGCAACAACAATTTGTAAGCAGTTGGCTCGATACGCTCAGTAATCTCATACGGCCCAATGAATCTCGAACTCAATTTGCCTTTACAGTTGAATCGAAGTATTTTCTTCCACAGAGATACTTTCAAAAACACTTTATCCCCAATCTAAAACTCAATATCTTTCCGTTTCAAATCTGCATTTGATTTCTGATGATCTGACGCTGCTTTCAGACTATCGCGAATCACCTTCACTTTCTGTTCAGTCTCTTTGATCAAATCGACCCCGTGTATTTTATTCTCACTAAGCTCTGTCCAATACAAAGGTGTTCGACATTTGCAACCGTACAAAGTCTCGTAAGCTACCATTTTGATACTGATTGAAAGCTATTATTATACACAAATTCAATCAGTAGCAAGTATCGTTCCCACGTACCTTCAAACTCAAGAATGCAACATCTCAACATATCCTCGAGTATTTGAATAATCTGCTCGGATTGACCATCCGTCTGTGGGTGAAAAGTAGTGCTAAAGTGTAGCTTCGTACCTAATGCATCTTGCAGTTTCTTCTAAAATCGCGATGTGAACCTCAGATCTCTATCCGAAATGATAGAAATAGGTACTCCGTGCAATCTTACAACATGAGAGATATACAACTCAACAAGCTTATCAAGCAAATAATCCGTGCGTACTGGAATGAAATGAGCTAAATTCGTTAGTCTATCAACCACTACCCAGACCGCATCTTTCTTACTCGGTGACAGAGGCAAACCCGATACAAAATTCATCGTGATTCTGTCCTATTTCCATTCGGGAATCATAATCGGCTGTAGTAACCCAGAAGATACTTGATGCTTAGCTTTGACTTGCTGACAGATTAAACATTTCGAACAAATTTAGAGATATCACGCTTCATACCAGCCTACCAGTAAAGCTGTTTCAAATCATTATACATTTTTGTGCTTCCCGGATGAATTGATAATCGACTGCTATGTGCTTCATTCAAAATCATCTGAAGCAATTCTGAGTTTCTCAGAACACATATCTTGCCTCTGAATCTTAAACAATCATCAGCATCAATCTAAAATTCTGAATCAAGGTTCGAACCACATTGTGTCCATTTTGCTATCAATTCATTATCAACTTTCTGAGCCTCGCAAATTTATTGTATAAATAATGGTCTCGCTTTGAACTCAGCTATAAGCGAACCGTCACTAGATACGGCCAATTGAATATTCATCGCATAGAGAGCAAACAGAGATTTTCAACTTAAAGCATCAGCAACAACATTAGCTTTCCCAGATGGTATTCAATTATCAACTCATAATCTATTAACAACTCTAACCGTCTTTGCTGTCGCAAATTCAGATCTTTCTGAGTTATCAAATATTTTACACTTTTATGATCAGAATAGACGTGACATTTCTCATCGAACAGATAGTAGTACCAAATTTTCAATGCAAACACAATAGTTGCCAACTCAAGATTGTGCGTCGGATAGTTCTTTTCGTTCAGCTTTAAATTTCTCGAGGCATAAGCTATGACCTTGCCTTCCTGCATCAAAACACAGCCCAGACCATTCAAAGATGCATCACTATAAATGACAAATTCTTTACCCGACTCTAGCTGAACTAGTATCAGAGCTTCAGTCAACAAAGCTTTCAACTGATCAAAACTTTTCTGGCACTTTTCTGACCACTCGAACTTAACATCTTTCTGAAGCAGTCTTGTCATCAGGGTTGCAATCATAGAGAAACCCTTTACGAACCTTCTATAATAACCAGCGAGTCCCGAAAAACTACGAACTTCAGATACATTTCTCAGAGGTTTCCAATCTAGAATTGCCAAAATCTTACTCGGATCAACCCGAATACCCGATGCTGATACAACATGTCCTAGAAAATTGACTTCTTGTAACCAGAACTCACATTTACTGAACTCTGTATACAACTGTTTATTACACAAAGTCTATAACACTACTCTCAGATGTAAAGTATACTCGGATTCGTCACGGGAATAGATCAAAATGTCATCCATAAACACAACCACAAACCGATCCAAATATGGTCTGAAGATTCGATTCATTAACTCCATAAAAGCAGCAGGTGCATTAGTTAGTCTGAAAGGCATAACCAAAAACTCATAATGTTCATACCTCGTTTGAAAAGCAATTTTCGGCACATCAGAGTCTTTCACTCGTAGCTGATAGTAACCCAACCTCAAATCAATCTTTGAAAACACTATATCCCCTTTCAATTGGTCGAAGTAATCATCTATATGCGGCAGAGGATATTTATTCTTTATGGTCACTTTATTGAGTTGTCGATAGTCGATGCACATTCTCATAGTTCCATCTTTCTTTTTCACAAACAAAACCGGTGCACCCTAGGGAGAAAAACTCGGTCGTACGAAACCTCTATCTGACAATTCTTGCAACTGTGCTTTCAATTCTTTTAATTCAAACGGTGTCATTCTGTATGGATTTATCGATATCGAAGTCATCCCCAGAACTAATTCAATACCAAATTCTACCTCTTGGAACGGCGACAAACCCGATAATTCTTTAGGAAACACATCCGGATATTCGCACACAACTGTACTGATTCAATCTTCTTTTCGGTGACTTTAGAATCGAGCACATAGACAAAGTAAGCTTCACAACCTTTTTTCACATATTTTTGAGCTAACATCGAAGATATCACTGCCGGTAAACCATTCATATCATTAGACCGAATCTGAATAATTTCATCATTCTGGCACCGCAAATCAATAGTCTTCCATTTACAATTCACAACTACATCATGTAACATTAGCCAATCCGTACCCAGAATTATATCAAACTCGTCGAATGGCAACAACATCAAACTAGCCAGAAAACATGAATCTCGAATCATCAACAGACAATTCTTACATACTTTATAAACCAAAACACACCGGCCTAAGGGGTTTGATACTCTAATCACAAACTAAGTAGACTCTACAGGCAAAGTCTTACTGAATACTAAAGTCTCACATATATAAGAATGAGTCGATCCAAGATCAATCAATGCAACAACATTAGTATCATAGAGAGTAAAAGTATCGGTAATAACATCTAGGGATGAAGCCTCTTCGCGAGCGTGAATAACATAAGCTCTGGCAGGTCCACGTGCCTCAGATCTAACAGTTGTGTCTTTAGTTCCCTCCTGGCTGCCACTCACATTACCCATGTTTCTGGGTGGCCTACCACTAGCTGAGGTGTTACTTGGTCTCGGATTTTGTGCAATATCTTGTTCAGTAGACTCAGGATAGTCTCGAATAAAGTGATCTAAAAATCCACATCTAAAGCAAGCTCGATCATTTAATCTACAATTTCCCAGATGTCATTTACCACAACGACTGCACCCAGGTCAATCAAATCAGACATTCCCAACACTAGAACAGAAGTAGCTGGAGCTTCGAAGCTCGAATGCTATCTAGCACGATCTCTGTTCGAATGTCCCACATTAGCCTTTGAACGGCTATAATCATCTCAAAATTTCTTTGATGTCGACTGAAATGATTTACCTGAAGATCTCTTTCTCACATCTCTAGCTTCAGATTCAGCTTTTCTTTTTTCTTTACCGAGTTCCTCGGCTTTGCATGCTCAATCAACAAGCACAACAAACTCTTTTAACTCTAGAATACCGACTAATAGACGATAGACCATCTTCAAATCTTTTACACATTATTTCTTCAGTGGATACACATTCCCGTGCATATCTACTCAGACGAACAAATTCTCGCTCGTATTCCGTTACGGACATACGGCCCTATTTAAGCTCAAGAAACTCTTTTCACTTTTGATCAATAAATCTCTGGCTAATGTATTTCTTCCAGAATTCAGATTGAAAGAAATCCCAAGTAATTCATTTTTTCGAAATAACAGAAGTCAGAGTTTTCCACCATCAATAGGCTACATCTCTCAACAAAGAAACGACACATTTAACACATTAATCGGGAGTACACGACACTTCATCAAACACTCAGATCATGTTCTCAAGCCAAAACTCAGCTCTCTCTGCATCGTCATCATTAGTGGCCTTGAACTCTTCAGACCCATATTTTCAGATTTTATTGATCGGAGACTTATTCTTCAAAATTGGATTCAGAATCGAAGGCACAACAGAAGTATAAGGGGGATTAGGCGGGGGTGGGGCTTGTTGAATAGCCGGATTTGTACGGATATATTGTGTAAACCAATCGTTCATCATTTGGAAGAAGGCTTGTTTAGCCTCTCCCTCATGGCTACTAGATACGTTTCTAGAATCAGAAGGCATTACCCCCTTGAGTAGGAGCGGGAGCATTACTTTCCACATCATCTGCTACGGCTCTATTAGGGTCCATTAATATACAAAAACACATTTTCAATGTTAGGAATCATCACACTACCGTAGTATAAAAATATGGCATGTATAGCTAGACTCACACACGTTACATTAGTCCTAGAATCGACTAAACCGTAACTCTGATACCAATCAAGTGTAACACCCTTAACCAGTATCCATCGCCGAATTAGGGTCACAAGGCATTACCGACCTAAACACAACTCAGAGCAATCATTCATTTCAATTTATGAACAAATTATATTAACTCAAGCACGAATTTTTTTTATAATAATTTTCAATCAAATTCAAATAGAAATCATCCACTAATTCGTATAAGTCAAACTCATATATATATAAGCACATAACCAATTAAAATCAAACATGCATTATTAATCATATTACATATACAAACCATGTTTCAAAATTCAACCATATCAATATTATGGATATAATCAAATTTTCGAATCAAATAACTTGCATCAAAACCATACTTCATATGATTTATAGATACATAATTCGAACCTTATAATTATCATATTACATAGCATGCGAATGACTAAATCATAAACCAACATTTTTCATTTCATGAACCAAACAAGCATTAATACTTCCTATACTACAAGTTCATTTCTTTAACTAAATGCTAAACATACCATTTTGCTTATCTATACCCATCGGCATTTTTAATCCATACCAATCATATCACATGGCATAATATTCATTAACGTAAAAGATAATAGCTAGCATTATCACATGACCACATATACCTCTTTTTACATTACAAAAATCATGCGCATATTACCATAACCGATTTAACCATTTTTAAAAATATCTACCAAATTAAAACATACCAAAATTAATTAGTTTTCCACCATGTCAAAATTACACATACATAACAAATTTTCATTTCTATTCGGCTAGCAAAATTAACCTCAAAATTTATACTAATATTACCATTCACTATTAATCTAATTATACCATTTCATAGCCTAATGCAAACATCAAAATGTCACTTTAAAATTACAAATGAGATTAACGACATTTACCTGAAACATATTCATTATTTGCCATTTAGAAATCGAACCTAAATAACTAACCAGTCAAGCATAAATTATATGCATACTTTGCCTTCACAAATCATACCTAATCAACCAATATACAAACCATCAATTATACCTAACTTATTTTATACGAACTTATGCATTATATACCATGAAACATACTTCCGTAATAAGTTTAAAACATGACCGAATTCTTACAAACATTAACATCATGATCAAGCCATTTTCGCATGGCTATTTATACACAAAATTTCAAAACCAAACATATCAAAACTAGCCTATACATGCCATATGTCTTAATTACAAACTTCAAAAGTACCGAATAATAGTAGATAGTGTGACGATGATCCTTGATGATCCCCGAGCTCGAAGCTAGCTTTCAAAAACCTATAAAATGTCAAATAAACACACAAAGTAAGCTTGAATAGCCTAGTAAGTCATAAGCAAATAAAACATCACGAGTACATCCATAATTCAATTCGAAATAACCGAATCTAATTAGTTCCAAATACAAGTACAATCACATTTCTCATGTAAGTCGATATTGCCTGTTGAACCCTTTGGAATTAAATAGGATACTCAGATAACTTGAAAAGCTCATTCAATGACATCGTCCCAGACGTGGTCTTACATGAAATCAAATATTGATGCCACTGTCCTCGACAGGGTCTTACACGAACTCTTATACGATGCCGATGTTCCAGACATGGTCTTTTATGTAAATTGCAAATCGATGCCAACGTCCCATATGTGGTCTTCCACGTAATCACATATTGAAATCCTATGTCATGACATAAGTATCCTAACTATTCCTAAGGTTCGTACAGGGCTTTCGGATGTTGTAATTCGATCGATTCAAACTCATAAATAATACTCCCATGCTTAATTCAATTCGACATATACACATACATTTGTAATAATTCAATTCAGTGCTTATAAAATATATACATTCAAATTTAATGATATATAATTACTTATGTACTTACCTCGTACTGACACGAACGGACTGAAATGACTAATCAACCACTTTCGACTTTCCTCGGTCCAAATCTGATTTCTTCTTTTCTTGATCTAAATCAATTCAAATTTAACTTATTTAATTACAAATTCCTTCAATTACAACCAAAAACACATAATTGGGCATTTTTCACTTTAGCCCCTAACATTTCACATTTTTACAATTTAGTCCCTATTTCAAAACAACACAAAATACTCAAAATTTCATTAAAATATAGTTAGGCCGAATTCTCCATATGTCCCTAACAGCCCATTAATTTCATTTATTTCACATTTTGGCCCCTTAATTTGCAAATTTCACAATTTAATCATTAATAAGCATTTTTATCAAAAATCACTTATCTAAACATAATAATCTATCAAAAAATATTTACTTTTCATCATAAAAAAACAAAAACATCAACCTATCATCAATGTAAAATTTCCAATTCATCACCAAATCCAAAAATTAAAGCTTGGGCTAGCTAGTATATAAGCAACGATCTCAAAAACGTAAAAAAATCAAAAACTGAGCAAAGAACATACCTCAATCAACAACCAAAAGTGTAGAACCCTATTTTGCTCATAAAATTTCTTTTCCTTTGTTATTTTTGGCAATAAAGATGCATGGATCACTAACTTCAATGTTTTGTTTTATTATATAAAGCTTATTAACATAATGGCCATATTAACCTTAATATTTAAATTGCAAAACACATAATGGTTGTCTATTTTTGACCATGCAATATTCTAATGATTAAATTACCACATAAGGACTCTATATAATAAAAGCCATAGCAAATAGGTACCTTTACATATAGCATTCTAATTTTGCATTTAACGCGATTAAATCCTTTTAATTAAATCAAGCACACAAACGATAAAATTTTCACACGAAACTTTCACACACATAAATTAAAATACTACAAACTCCAAAATAATGTTAAAATATTTTTGTTGACTTAGATTTGTGGTCTCGAAACCACTATTTTGAATAAGGTCTAAATCGGGCTGTTACATTGTAGAAGTTAGACTGGGGCTTTGTCCACTCCTATGTTGATATGGGTTCCCCAAATAGTATACTGACTCAGGATTTGATGGAAAGTTCTCAAAAGAATGACCTTCCCCACAGTATACAAAGGAAACTATTTTAAACAGACTTGGTGGCTGAGCTGTAAAATTATTAGTACTATTAGCAGTTAATTAGTACATAGAGGAAATAAACGATACCTGAGCTGATAACGAAGTAAGGGAGTCAACTTCATGAACTCCGACTACACGTCTTCCTGAAGCTGTTCGATTTGTTGGCCGTTGATAGTTATTACTCGCGATCCTTTCAATTATCTCATAAGCCTCATTATAAGACTTAGACAAAATTGCACCATTCGCGTAAGCATCTACCATTAATCTTGTATGTGCAATGAGACCATTATAGAATGTCTCCAACTGGATACAATGAGGAATCCCATGATGAGGACACTTATGAAGTAACTCCTTGAATCGTTCCCAAGCCTCATACAAAGACTCGTCATCCAATTGTTGGAAAGTTGTGATCTAGTTCCTTAACTTAGCGTTTTTCTAGGTGGGAAATACTTAACCAAAAATCTCTCTGCTAATTCTTGCCATGTAGAAATGGAAGTTGGTGGCAATAAATTGAGTCATGCTCATGCTCTATCTCACAACGAGTATAGAAACAACTTCAACCTCAGTGCGTCTTCAGTCACCCGACTATCTTGGATGAATCACTCACCTCCATAAACAATTGAAGGTGGAGATGTGGATCTTCCGTGGGCATACCACTAAATTGGCCCACCGTTTTTAGCATTTGAAACATCACTGGTTTCAATTCAAACTAGGTTACCTCAAAATATCTAGCCTTCTAATTCCTGGGTTTAACTCACTGAAAAGTGGCACAGCATATTGTCTGATACATCGATCCCTATCATCGACAATGAGGATAGGATTTCGTACATGATCGGCTTCATTACCTTGGTCTTGATTCTGATTTCCAAGGTCCATCTCGACTTGTCTTTGAACTGTTTGTTCACGTCTTTTTTGTCTAAAAGTTCACTCAATTTCAGGGTCTACAGGGAGTAAATCGATAATTCGATCTATGCTCATAACCACCTGAGAAGAAAATCACAAAAATTAAAAAGAATAAGTTAGTAATGTTTGAGACAAATCAAATTGAAAATAAATAATTCCAGAAAAAATGATTATCAACGCTAGGGTTTGTGCAACTGTACACAGTCGTTATCAAGTAATAAGTATCGAGTTATCGTCTCCACAGGGATTGTATTTGTGCTAAGTCACTTAATTTGTAAAATTATATTAACAATTCGATAAATAAAAACACAATATAGTTGAGAAGTGGTGATTAAAATATATTAAACTAAATGTAATGATCCCTAATGCAAATTATCCTAAGTATGCAAACTATATGAATGAAATAGATTTTAGTAAAATTAAACACAATTTGCAACAATTATAACATAAATAAACTAGGATAATTACTTTAATTAAACTCAATTTATTATCAACATGCTTAATAACATTTGGAAAAGCATTCCATGGCAACTCGATCTTTCATGAGTTTGGAAACCACATTAGGTCCTTTCGGAATACTTTACTTAGTAAATACTCATTTTACTGATCCTTATTTACTAAGGGTTTCTTAGCATTCGTGTTAGGTAACAGGGATGTGTTAGGTTTGAAACAATTTAATCACACAAATCTAAAAATTATGCAGATAACAGAGCTTGGTTAGAGTTGTTATGCAACCTACAATTCAATCGGGTTAGGATCTAAATTGAGCATGCACATTTCAATTATGCGTCCATTAGTCATCGTCTGGTTAGGATCGCCTAATTCAAGTGCATTTCATTCACGTATAAACGAAATACAGACTTGATTTTAATTGAAAACATGATCGATTGAGGCACAAACATTATAAGCATAAATCAAGTAAATATTATTTAATCAAAATAATCATCCTAGCTTAAATAAAATTAAGCGATCATTGTTGTAAACATGAACAAAGAACACATAGCAAACATCTTTATATTAAATTAAAGAAAAGAAATATTAAACCCAATTAAAAGTGGCTGTCACCCAAGACTTTGACTGACGAGGTTCGTTCACTTCTTTGCGTTGCTCCTTTGCTGATGGCTTTCAAAGGTGGCCGACCAAGGGTTCTTTAAGAGGCTTAATTGCTAAAATCCTTATGCAAGGATGATGAAGGGGAAAGATAGCTAAAAGAGTTGAGAGAATGATGAATAAGTGAGAGATGATGGGATGAGGGATGATTGAAAAAGTGAGAAATGAGCTCTTATTTATAAGTGAGGCAAGGGAGCTAGTTTGTAAAAATAGGAGTGTCCATCTTTTGAAACTTCTTCCAAGGATGGCCGGCCATGAATTTAGGAAATGTGGCTAATTCTACTTCATTCTTGGTCAATTTGACTGCCACCACAACTAAGGACTAAGACTCAGTCACCAGCAAATCTTCGAGAAAATCTCTGATTTCTTTAACTCTTCAAGGACCTTGTGTAATTAAACCAAAAATTGATTTATGATCAGCCATTTGCAGCTGAAAATTGGGTTGACTTGGTCCCCAATTTGGACGATTTCGCAATTAGAAGAAAACTCTCAGACCTGTCCAAAAATAGTAGATAGTTTAGAGGACCAAATAATATAATTTTCACCACTTCAATTAATTAATTTACTTTATTAATTAAAACCCAATTTATTAATGAAATATTTAAAATGAATTATTAAATATAACTGTAACACCCCGAACCCGAGACCGACACCGGAGTCGAACACGAGGTGTTAACAGACTTTAAACCCCTTATAAAAAATATTTCCCAGACACTGCCAATCTGCGTACTAGTCGCTTTAAAAATCATATCTTGAGTTTCACAACTCAAAAATCAGTTTCGTGATTTTTCCCTGAAACTAGACGCATATGCCCATCTACATATTTTTTTCTAGAATTTTTGGTCAGGCCAATTAGTACAGTTTATTAGTCAAAGTCTCCCATGTTACAGGGATCGACTACTCTGACCTTTGCGCATTACGACTTGGATATCTCCTTGTACAGGTCTCCAATACTGATGCCGTTTGTTTCTATAGAAACTAGACTCAGAGAGGAATCTATACATATATGGTATGACTCCTAATTATCTCTGGTTAATTTATAATGAATTTCCAAAGTCGGAACAGGGAATCCAGAAACCGTTCTGGCCCTGTCTCACGAGAACCTGAATATCTCTTAACATACTGTCCGTATGATTGTTTCGTTACTTTCCTATGAAAGTAGATTCATCAAGTTTGTTTACATAATTTATTCACTATTTAATTCCATTCCTACTATTTTTAGTGATTTTCCAAATCTACATCACTGCTGCTGTCAGCATCTGCCTTTAAGGTAGACTTTACCTATTTCATGGTTTCCATGATTCAACTAGCCCTTTTTGCATAAATAGCACAATTTATGAAAGTGATTAACCATCCCCGTGGCCAATCCTTGTCAAGCATATCCACACCAAATGATTATAACATTATACTCAAACACATATAAGCCATTTTCGCATGGCTATCCAAAATTTATACAAGTCCAAAGGGTCCACGACCCACAACAAACGGGTAGTCCTATACATGCCATTTCGAAGTTCAACCAAAATTGTACCAAAAGGGGGGGCTTTGATAGTGTGGGCGACTTTGACTTCAAGATCCCGAGTCCGATAGCTGGAGAACCAAATCTATAAAACAGAGGAGCAATGAAACGGAGTAAGCAATTTATGCTTAGTAAGTTTTGAGCAAGAAATTCCAGCACAACAAAAGTATAGCATTCATATAGCTAAACGGATAATTTCATATGCACAAATTTACGATATCGTACTTGCTTCACATTATCAACCCTTATGTACATACACAAAAGATCAACTCAGCCAAAGGCCGGTAGCTCGTTTATCAACTGAGCGAATACTTATTTGTAAGGGCTCAACTAAATTCAAGCACATACGAAACATACCTCAATGTTGGGATGTTTCGAGAGTATTAACTGGAATTTTACAGCAAGTTCATTCATTCCCAAATCACGTACCTTCGGAATTTAACCGGATATAGCTCCTCGTTCAAATGCCTTCGGGACATAGCCCGGTTATAGTAATTCGCACAAATGCCTTCGGGACTTAACTCGGATTTAGTAACTCGCACAAATGCCTTCGGGCTTAGCCCGGAATTAGTATCTCGCACAAATGCCTTCGGGCTTAGCCCGGAATTAGTATCTCGCACAAATGCCTTCGGGCTTAGCCCGGAATTAGTATCTCGCACAAATGCCTTCGGATCTTAGTCCGGATATTGTCACTTAGCACAAGCCTTCGGGACTTAGCCCGGACATCATTCAAATAACCATGCACATTTAACAATAAATCATGGCCCATTCGTATTTCATTTTCGTTAGCAAAACTCAAACACAAGACATTTATCATTCTTGCAAATTCGGCTCAATAGCCACACAAATAGCATGATTTTAATTTGCTTAAAACATGATCTAATCACATCATAATTTAAGCTCTCTTACTCAAGAACTTACCTCGGGTGTTGTCGAACGATTCCGATAGCTATTCGACCACTTTTTCCTTCCCTTTATCGGATTTAGTTCCCCTTTGCTCTTGAGCTTAATTAAACAAATAAATTGATTTAATCATTTGAGCATCGAAAAGAGGAACACAAGGCACTTAGCCCATATTTATACATTAGACATTAAAGTCACATATGTACGGAATCATGAATCAAACTCAACATTTTAGCTAATTTTTCCCCCTTGGCCGAATATGCATGTCTATTTTGGGGCCGATATCAACACTTAATACATTCTACAAGTATGGTCACTTGTATTGACTAAACACCCTTTTGTTTCAAGTTCAAAACTTGGCTAATACACACATATACACACTAGTAAAGCATCCTCTCCCTTTCCATCAATTTAACACATGCATTGCTCATTAACATGCAAAAGTTATATTCGGCCTTAGCACACAACTTGCTAGCCGATTCTTCTCCATTTAGCAACCAATGCACATATGTGCTCACTCAAAAATGCTAAAAAGGAGGTTCAAGAATCATCAAGCCACCATCACATGCATCATTAACAAGCTTCATATTTAGCATGCAATGGCATTAACACAAACTCCACCTAGGCCGAATCTTAACTCATCCTCATGCCTCATCACCACAACATCAAACATCAACCAAGAATGATGCATCCATGGCCGAGTGTCATTTCCATCACATAGCAAGATTTAGACCATGGGCTAGGTAGAACTCAAGCTAACAACTAAAACATGCATGCATCTCATGGAACATCATCAAACATACCTTAGCCTAGCTATATGCATGGCCGAACCTCTTCAACCTTTCTTCTTCCTTCCTCCTTAAAATTTTTGGCCAAGGATGAACCAAAGGATGAGCATTTTTTTTCTTTGTTTTTTTCTTTCTAGTTTCGGCTAAATGAAGATGAGAAAGGATGAACAAAATTTTCTCCTTTCTTTTCTTTAGCTCACGGCAATGGGGGGGGAAACAACTACACACATTTTTTTTTTGTATTCATCATACTCCTTTTCATTATTTTATGCCCATGCCCCTTATTTTATTTTTTTCCTACATACCTCACTAGGCCAACATGTTCCCAACATGTTTCCACCCATAGCATAGCCAACCACTAGCTCAAATTTTGGGTAATTTGACATGCAAACCCATCATTTTCACAACATGCATTAATAGACCATTTTAAATTAGCCTATCATATTTTCACCATGTCTCATATCAATCCCTATTTAATAATTTCTCATGCAATTGGCAAAATTGGAGAATGAAACTTCCACATACTCATGTACACACATAATAAGCATAGAATATGGAAATCAATTATTTTTATGACTCAGTTTTGTGGTCCCGAAACCACTTCCCGACTAGGGTCAATTTTGGGCTGTCACAACTCTCCCCCACTTAAGAAATTTTCGTCCCCGAAAATCTTACCGGTAAATAGGTTTGGGTATCGTTCTTTCATCGAGCTCTTGGTTTCCCAAGTAGCTTCCTCGATCCCGTGTTTGAGCCATAACACCTTCACTAACGGAACCCTTTTGTTTCGCAACTCCTTCACTTCACGAGCTAGGATATGCATCGGCTCTTCTTCATAACTCATATCGGCTTGAATTTCAACCTCTGATGGGCTAATTATGTGCGATGGATCAGATCGATAGCGTCGAAGCATCAAAACATGAAAGACGTCGTGAATCTTTTCAAGCTCAGGGGGCAAAATCAATCTATACGCAACCGAACCAACTCGTTCGGAGATTTCGTACGGCCCAATGAATCTCGGGCTCAACTTGCCCTTACGGCCAAACCTGAGTACCTTTTTCCAAGGCGAAACTTTAAGGAACACTTTATCTCCCACCTGATATTCAATGTCCTTTCGTTTCAAATCCGCATACGATTTTTGACGATCTGTGGCTGCTTTCAGACTTTCACGGATTACCTTTACTTTCTGTTCAGCATCCTTAATCAAATCAACTCCGAAAATTTTACTTTCACCGAGCTCGGTCCAAAACAACGGTGTACGGCATTTACGACCGTACAAAGCCTCGTAAGGTGCCATCTTAATACTTGATTGAAAACTATTATTGTAAGCGAATTCAATCAAAGGTAAATACCGTTCCCATGAACCACTGAACTCGAGGATGCAACATCTCAACATATCCTCAAGTATCTGAATTATCCGCTCAGATTGACCATCGGTTTAGGGATGAAAAGCAGTGCTAAAATGCAGCTTGGTACCCAAAGCTTCTTGCAATTTCCTCCAAAATCGCGAGGTGAATCTCGGATCTCTATCTGACACGATAGAAATAGGTACCCCGTGTAATCTCACAATCTGAGAAACGTACAATTCAACTAGTCTATCCAATGAAAAATCCATACACACGGGGATAAAGTGAGCCGACTTAGTCAGTCTATCAACAACAACCCAAATCGTATCCTTCTTACTTGTTGACAATGGCAGTCCGGACACAAAGTCCATTGTGACTTGATCCCATTTCCACTCGGGTATCATGATCGGCTGAAGTAATCCTGAAGGCACTTGATGTTCCGCTTTCACTTGTTGACATATTAAACATCTCGAAACAAAGTCGGAGATGTCTCGTTTCATACCATGCCACCAAAACCAACGTTTCAAATCGTTGTACATTTTCGTACTCCCCGGGTGACTTGACATTCGGCTACAATGGGCTTCGTTCAGAATCATCGAAATGAGTTCCGAACTCCTTGGAATACACAAACGACTTCTGAACCTCAAACAATCATCATCATCAATTTGAAACTCCGATTCCTTGTTCGGAGCACACTCAGCCCGTTTTGCAACCAATTCATCATCAACTTTCTGGGCTTCACGAATTTGATGAATCAATAATGGTTTGGCTTTTAATTCAGCTATTAACACATTGTCGGGTAGAACAGACAAGTGCACATTCATCGCTCGTAAAGCAAACAATGATTTCCGGCTTAGGGCGTCCGCAACCATATTAGCCTTTCCCGGGTGGTAATCAATGACAAGCTCGTAATCTTTCAACAACTCAAGCCAACGTCTTTGTCGCAGATTTAAGTCTCTTTGAGTCATCAAATTTTTGAGACTTTTGAGATCCGAAAATACATGGCACTTCTCACCAAATAAGTAATGTCGCCATATTTTTAAAGCAAATACAATGGCAGCTAGTTCAAGATCATGGGTCGGATAATTTTTCTCATGTGGCTTTAATTGTCTCGACGCATAGGCCACCACTCGAACTTCTTGCATCAATACGCAACCCAACCCAAGTAGGGATGCGTCACTATAAATGACAAACTCTTTGCCTGATTCGGGTTGCATTAAAATTGGAGCTTCAGTCAAATAAGTTTTTAGTTGATCAAAACTTTTCTGACATTTCTCCGCCCATTCGAACTTAACATCCTTTTGAAGTAGCTTCGTCATTGGTGTGGCTATCATCGAGAAACCTTTGACAAATCGTCGGTAATAACCGGCGAGTCCCAGGAAGCTCCGAACTTCGGTAATATTTCTTGGAGGCTTCCAGTTAAGTATGGCTGAAATTTTGCTCGGGTCAGCTCGAATACCCGATGCGGATACCACATGACCCAAGAAGCTAACCTCTCTTAACCAGAACTCACACTTACTGAACTTAGCATATAACTGCTTATCCCGCAAAATTTGCAACACTAGCCTCAGATGCTCAGCATGTTCGGTCTCATCTCTTGAATAGACCAAGATGTCATCAATGAACACAACTACGAACCGATCCAAATATGGTCTGAAGATCCGATTCATCAAATCCATAAATACCGCAGGGGCATTTGTGAGCCCAAACGGCATCACTAAGAACTCGTAGTGACCATATCCCGTTCTGAAAGCAGTTTTGGGTATGTCCGAATCTCGAATTCGCAACTGATAATAGCCCGATCTCAAATCTATTTTTGAGAACATTGAGGCTCCCTTCAGTTGGTCGAACAAATCATCGATACGCGGTAACGGATATTTGTTCTTTATCGTCACTTTATTCAGTTGACGATAGTCAATGCACAACCTCATGGTTCCGTCCTTCTTTTTCACGAACAATACTGGTGCACCCCAAGGTGAGAAACTTGGTCGAGCAAAACCTCTATCCGTCAATTCTTGCAACTGAGCTTTCAACTCTTTTAACTCGGTTGGTGCCATACGATACGGAGCTATCGAAATCGGCGTAGTCCCAGGTACAAGCTCAATACCAAACTCTACCTCCCGAACAGGTGGTAAACCCGGTAATCCTTCAGGAAAAACATCCGGGTATTCACAAACCACCGGCACAGATTCGGGTTTCTTGTCTAATTCTTTGTCATCCAGTACATACGCAAGGTATGCTTCGCACCCTTTTCTTACATATTTCTGGGCCAACATTGCTGATATTACAGCTGGCATCCCCTCCAAGTCCGTAGACTCAACTCGGATTACTTCGTTATTTGCGCACCTCAAATCAATAGTCTTGCTTTTGCAATTCACAACCGCATCATGCGCGGTCAACCAATCCAAACCAAGAATAACATCAAATTCATCAAACGGCAAAAGCATCAAGTCCGCCGGAAAACAGGAACCTCGAATTTCTAGGGGACATTTCTTACACACTTTGTCGACAAGCACGTAACGACCCAAGGGATTTGACACCCGAATTACGAACTCAGTAGACTCAATAGGTAAAGTCTTACTGGATGCTAAGGTTTCACATATGTAAGAATGAGTAGAACCGGGGTCAATCAAAGCAATTACATTAGTATCAAAGAGAGTAAAAGTACCGGTAATAACATCAGGCGAAGAAGCATCCTCGCGGGCACGTATAGCATAAGCTCTAGCAGGCGCACGAGCCTCGGATCTGGTCGTAGCATCTCTAGATCCTCTCTGACCACCACTAGCATTGCCCGTATTTCCAGATGGTCTACCTCGAGCAGTGGTAGCACCCGGTTTCCCACTCTGATTTTCATTCTGTTCAAACAACCTCGGGCAATCTTTAATGAAGTGGTCAACTGATCCGCACTTGTAACAGGAGCGGTCAGGAATCTACAACTCCCCGAATGCCATTTACCGTAATATCGACATTTCGTTCTATCTCGACGTTCATTCCCAACACTGGCGACCGAAGTGCCTCGTGTACCCACAGGGGGTCGATCACGATCTCGTCTAAAAAGGCCCGAAGTGCCTCTAAACTGGCCCACATCATCTCGAAATTTCTTCGATGCCTGTTGAAGAGACTTTCCCGAAGATCTTTTACGAAACTCTCCAGTTCCCACATCAACTTTTTGTTTTTCTTTTCTAAGCTCTTCGGCTTTACAAGCTCGCTCGACCAGTACTACGAACTCTCGTATTTCAAGAACGCCAACGAACATTTTTATATCTTCATTCAGCCCATCCTCGAAGCGTTTACACATGATAGCCTCGGACGAAACACATTCCCGAGCGTATCTACTAAGTCTAACAAATTTTCGCTCGTAATCAGTAATTGACATGGAACCTTGCTTAAGCTCAAGAAATTCCTTCCGTTTTTGATCAACAAATCTCTGACTGATATACTTTTTCCGAAACTCAGTTTGGAAAAACTCCCAAGTTACTTGCTCTCGGGGCACAACAGAAGTCAGAGTACTCCACCAATAATAGGCAGAATCACGTAGCAAGGAGATAGTACACTTTAGGCATTCATCGGGTGTACAAGATAGCTCATCGAGTACCCGGATAGTGTTGTCCAACCAAAATTCAGCTTGCTCGGCATCGTCGCTATCCGTAGCTTTAAATTCAGTAGCCCCATGTTTTCAGATTCTATCAACTGGGGGCTTATTTGACCTTATTTGGTCAGTTACCGGAGGTATTGTAGGTGCGGGGGTGGTATTAGTTGGGAATGGAGGTTGTGGGACAGCCGTATTAGTTCGAATGTATTGGTTGAACCAATCATTCATCATGCTATAGAAAGCTTGTCTAGCTTCATCATTCGGGTTACTAGCATTAGGTTGAGAGTCCGCCGGCGCTGTCCCTTGTGCGGGAGCAGGCGCTACACTCTCAAGATCATCAGCTACCTCTCGGTTGGGATCGGGATCCATTACTATAAATAAACACATTTACAATTGTCAGAAATCACCACACTATCAAGTAATCACATAAAATGGCATGTATAGCTAGACCCAACGCATTACGGTAGTCCTAGAATCGACTAAACCTGGCTCTGATACCAATCAAATGTAACACCCCGAACCCGAGACCGACACCGGAGTCGAACACGAGGTGTTAACAGACTTTAAACCCCTTATAAAAAATATTTCCCAGACACTGCCAATCTGCGTACTAGTCGCTTTAAAAATCATATCTTGAGTTTCACAACTCGAAAATCAGTTTCGTGATTTTCCCTGAAACTAGACTCATATGCCCATCTACATATTTTTTTCTAGAATTTTTGGTCAGGCCAATTAGTACAGTTTATTAGTCAAAGTCTCCCATGTTACAGGGATCGACTACCCTGACCTTTGCGCATTACGACTTGGATATCTACTTGTACAGGGCTCCAATACTGATGCCGTTTGTTTCTATAGAAACTAGACTCAGAGAGGAATCTATACATATATGGTATGACTCCTAATTATCTCTGGTTAATTTATAATGAATTTCCAAAGTCGGAACAGGGAATCCAGAAACCGTTCTGGCCCTGTCTCACGAGAACCTGAATATCTCTTAACATACTGTCCGTATGATTGTTTCGTTACTTTCCTATGAAAGTAGATTCATCAAGGTTTGTTTACATAATTTATTCACTATTTAATTCCATTCCTACTATTTTTAGTGATTTTCCAAATCTACATCACTGCTGCTGTCAGTATCTGCCTTTAAGGTAGACTTTACCTATTTCATGGTTTCCATGATTCAACTAGCCCTTTTTGCATAAATAGCACAATTTATGAAAGTGATTAACCATCCCCGTGGCCAATCCTTGTCAAGCATATCCACACCAAATGATTATAACATTATACTCAAACACATATAAGCCATTTTCGCATGGCTATCCAAAATTTATACAAGTCCAAAGGGTCCACGACCCACAACAAACGGGTAGTCCTATACATGCCATTTCGAAGTTCAACCAAAATTGTACCAAAAGGGGGGGCTTTGATAGTGTGGGCGACTTTGACTTCAAGATCCCGAGTCCGATAGCTGGAGAACCAAATCTATAAAACAGAGGAGCAATGAAACGGAGTAAGCAATTTATGCTTAGTAAGTTTTGAGCAAGAAATTCCAGCACAACAAAAGTATAGCATTCATATAGCTAAACGGATAATTTCATATGCACAAATTTACGATATCGTACTTGCTTCACATTATCAACCCTTATGTACATACACAAAAGATCAACTCAGCCAAAGGCCGGTAGCTCGTTTATCAACTGAGCGAATACTTATTTGTAAGGGCTCAACTAAATTCAAGCACATACGAAACATACCTCAATGTTGGGATGTTTCGAGAGTATTAACTGGAATTTTACAGCAAGTTCATTCATTCCCAAATCACGTACCTTCGGAATTTAACCGGATATAGCTCCTCGTTCAAATGCCTTCGGGACATAGCCCGGTTATAGTAATTCGCACAAATGCCTTCGGGACTTAACCCGGATTTAGTAACTCGCACAAATGCCTTCGGGCTTAGCCCGGAATTAGTATCTCGCACAAATGCCTTCGGACTTAGCCCGGAATTAGTATCTCGCACAAATGCCTTCGGGCTTAGCCCGGAATTAGTATCTCGCACAAATGCCTTCGGATCTTAGTCCGGATATTGTCACTTAGCACAAGCCTTCGGGACTTAGCCCGGACATCATTCAAATAACCATGCACATTTAACAATAAATCATGGCCCATTCGTATTTCATTTTCGTTAGCAAAACTCAAACACAAGACATTTATCATTCTTGCAAATTCGGCTCAATAGCCACACAAAGAGCATGATTTTAATTTGCTTAAAACATGATCTAATCACATCATAATTTAAGCTCTCTTACTCAAGAACTTACCTCGGGTGTTGTCGAACGATTCCGATAGCTATTCGACCACTTTTTCCTTCCCTTTATCGGATTTAGTTCCCCTTTGCTCTTGAGCTTAATTAAACAAATAAATTGATTTAATCATTTGAGCATCGAAAAGAGGAACACAAGGCACTTAGCCCATATTTATACATTAGACATTAAAGTCACATATGTACGGAATCATGAATCAAACTCAACATTTTAGCTAATTTTTCCCCCTTGGCCGAATATGCATGTCTATTTTGGGGCCGATTTCAACACTTAATACATTCTACAAGTATGGTCACTTGTATTGACTAAACACCCTTTTGTTTCAAGTTCAAAACTTGGCTAATACACACATATACACACTAGTAAAGCATCCTCTCCCTTTCCATCAATTTAACACATGCATTGCTCATTAACATGCAAAAGTTATATTCGGCCTTAGCACACAACTTGCTAGCCGATTCTTCTCCATTTAGCAACCAATGCACATATGTGCTCACTCAAAAATGCTAAAAAGGAGGTTCAAGAATCATCAAGCCACCATCACATGCATCATTAACAAGCTTCATATTTAGCATGCAATGGCATTAACACAAACTCCACCTAGGCCGAATCTTAACTCATCCTCATGCCTCATCACCACAACATCAAACATCAACCAAGAATGATGCATCCATGGCCGAGTGTCATTTCCATCACATAGCAAGATTTAGACCATGGGCTAGGTAGAACTCAAGCTAACAACTAAAACATGCATGCATCTCATGGAACATCATGAAACATACCTTAGCCTAGCTACATGCATGGCCGAACCTCTTCAACCTTTCTTCTTCCTTCCTCCTTAAAATTTTTGGCCAAGGATGAACCAAAGGATGAGCATTTTTTTTTCTTTGTTTTTTTCTTTCTAGTTTCGGCTAAATGAAGATGAGAAAGGATGAACAAAAATTTTCTCCTTTCTTTTCTTTAGCTCACGGCAATGGGGGGGAAACAACTACACACATTTTTTTTTTGTATTCATCATACTCCTTTTCATTATTTTATGCCCATGCCCCTTATTTTATTTTTTTCCTACATACCTCACTAGGCCAACATGTTCCCAACATGTTTCCACCCATAGCATGGCCAACCACTAGCTCAAATTTTGGGTAATTTGACATGCAAACCCATCATTTTCACAACATGCATTAATAGACCATTTTAAATTAGCCTATCATATTTTCACCATGTCTCATATCAATCCCTATTTAATAATTTCTCATGCAATTGGCAAAATTGGAGAATGAAACTTCCACATACTCATGTACACACATAATAAGCATAGAATATGGAAATCAATTATTTTTATGACTCAGTTTTGTGGTCCCGAAACCACTTCCCGACTAGGGTCAATTTTGGGCTGTCACAATAACTTTATATTTTATTATTTAATTTAATCATGCATGATCCACTTTATAGCTTAAAAATATAATATGCTCAAACTAATATAAAATAAGTCATTTTATGCATGAAAACTATATAATAAAGCATAAAATCACATTTTAATAATTTTCATGTCCTAATTTCATATTTTCACATATTTCATTAATTTATTAAACAATTACTTGGTTTTAACAACAAATTTAAGTAAAAAAAATGATGAATTATATAGGAAAAATCCTATATATTTTTCAGTTTACAAGTATCTACGAAGTTACTCCTTGAATCTTTCTCATGCCTTGTATAAGGATTCATCATCCATATGCGAGAAAGTGGTGATCTCGTTCCGCAACTTAGCATTTTTGCTAAGTGGGAAATACTTTACTAGAAATTGTTCAGCTAATTCTTCTCATGTTGAAATTGAATGTGGTGGCAACGAATTAAGTCATGCTCGTGCTCGATCTCGCAACGACTATGGAAACAACTTCAATCTCAATGCGTCTTCAATTACACCGACTATCTTAAAGGAATCACTCACCTCCATGAATAGTTTAAGGTAAAGGTGTGGATCTTCTGTGGGTATTCCACTAAACTGACCCATTGTTTGACGCATATGGAACATCACAGGCAGCAATTAAAACTGTGGTGCCTTGATCTCCGGTCTCCTAATTCCCGAATTTAATTCATTAAAAAGTGAAACAACATATTGCCTTATAGCTTGATCCTTGTCATTAGCAATAAGGATTGGATTATGAACATTAGCGACTCCATTTCCTTGACCATCATTTTGATTTCCAAGGTCCATTTTTGTGGCTTGTCTTTGGGCAAATCTTTCACGTCTTCTTTATCTAATTGTCTGCTCAGTTTCAAGGTCTACAGGTAATAAATCAATAATTTGATCTATGCTCATAAACATCTGAGAATAAAATCACAAAAAAAAAAATTGATTAGTAAAGTTAGAAATAAAGTAACATAAAATAAGAACCAAATTGCAAAGAATAATTTTACAAAAATGATTTAATATAAAATTTGATTTTTTTAAATTTATTATTACATAAATTATTTTAATAAATATATTTTAATAAATTGAGAATTCTTATTTTACAAGTATGATAATTTTTTTATCAAGTAAATTTATTTAACAAATTGTTTTAGTAAAATGAAAACTATTATTTATAAAAAAATCTTATAAGTAATAAAAAATATATAAAATAAAAAAATCAGTAATATAATCAACAATAAAAAATATATTGATCCGTTTAAAATTTTCTCTAAAATAATGCATTTGTATAAATTAAATATATGTTTGGGGAGTCAAATTGCTTCTTTTTAAGAGATCCTATCGCGTTTTGTTTTAGGTTTGATTGTGTGGGACATAGAGATTTACCAATATTTCGTATTTTTGCACTTACAAATAAATTCTGAATCTATTAAAATTTATCCATCTATTTATATTGCGAGGACAATATTTTGAATCTAATAACAATTACCTTGGCTACCTTTTTAATATTTTATCCTCCAATGAATAGAATTTAAAAGGAAGAAAAATATAATATCACATTTGGTATAAAATATTTAATGTGGTATTTATATTTTGAAAATATACGATGTGATATCTAAACTATCAATATGTGTTTTTATTATAGTACTCTTACTTTCATAAAATGTCCAATGTAATACCTACACTTTAAAATGTCTAATGTACTACGTAAACTATCAATATTTGTTATTGTTAACACCGTTAATGAATTGCTAAATAAACCAATAAAAATTTGGCATATAGAAATTTTTTCCAAATCATCAAGTTACATGGATAATATAATATTATGTAAAAAACTAAATAAAACAAAAAAAAGTTAAAATCAAATAACTAAACATACGATTAATAAAAAAAGTAAATACTAAACTTATATAAACAAAAATGTCATCTCCGTTTAAATAAATGATCATCTTCTCCAAAGAATTTTCCATTTGAAATGATATTTTTATTAATTTTTAAATACTTTTTTATTATACTTTCCATGTAAAATTAGTATTTACTTTTTTTAGTAAGAATATGTTTAATTATTTTTTAATTTAGTTTTTTATTTTTTATTTAATGTTATATTATTCATGTTGATTTGATTATTTGAAAAAATAATTCCGTAAAAAAATTTTATTGATTGATTTGGCGATTCACTAATATGTTAATATTAGGTACCATAATAAAGTATATATTGATAGTTCATATATTATATTAGATATTTTGAAAGTAAATGTATTATATTGAACATTTTATATAAATACAAGTACTATAATAAAATATATATTGATAATTTAAGTATCATATTAGATATTTTAAAAATAAGGATAAAAAATTTACCATTTATTTATATTGCGAGGACAAAATATTAAGTCACCACCAAAAGGCCACCACGGTTGCTTTATGATTTGTGGTAGTTGAAATCTTTACTCCTCGGTTGCGGCCCCGTGCTCGTGGTGTCTTCCACCCGATGAGTAATAAATAAAATCAAATAATTTTATTATCTTTTTAGGCGACGGTCAACTTAAAAGCTTTATAAAATAAAATTTATAACTTTATTATAATATTAATTAAAAAATGGATTATTAAAAGGACAAGGTTCCATAATTAACGTTAAAAAAGAAAATCAAATCATACCATCAAAGGAGAAAGTGTACGCCCAAAAGAGAACTAAACCTTTGGTCTATATGCATCAAATTTTATGGTTTTAAGACACAATAGCCTAACTTCCCACTCCCCCCTCCCCACTCCCCAAAAAAAAAAGAAAAAAAAGGAGGCCATAACGGGACTTATGCTACATGGAATTCGTGTGATATTGACTTCATGCTCCAGTTGTTTTCCAATATTAAAAAATAATTATCACAATTTGCTTAGGAAAAAAAACATAAATATATTTAAAATTAACTACTAATAGTCAATGAAATAAATACACTTAAAATTTTAAAATTAATAAAATTATACTATCTAAATATGTAAAGTTATAAACTTAAATTGATTAATATTTAAAAATAAAGTGCATGTCATATTAATCTACTTAAAGATTAATAAAAATTAAATGTGAATTTTAATTTATTCATTTATATTTAAATTAATAAATGAGTAATTATTTTATACGCAATAGCTTGTAGAATTTTTAAACTTTATAAATGGATTAAAGGTGTGATAAGCGTATTTATTTATAGGATTAAAAAATAATTTTAAATTTAAATTTGATAATTGTTCTCATATTAAAATTTGGACTAGATAATTATTTTTATATTGAAGTATGAATTATTTTTTGTCCAAATTAGACCATCAACTTAGTAATTATTTTTACATTAAGATTTGAATTTGACAATTGTTCTCCTATTAATGTATAAATTTTAAGATTTTCAAAAATTTATTTATAAAAGTTCAAATTTTAACTTAGATAAAAAATTTTCAAACTCAACATTGTCGAAAGTTGAACTTAACCTAAAAAAAATTCAAACCAAATAGTTATTAAGAATCCCAAAAATCATTTTAACCCTTAGTTAAATTCTAAGCCTATGACAGGGTAGGCTTAGGAGAGGAAATGGTGATGTGGGAGAATGTCATTAGGCTGAAAGCAACCATAATGAGCCCGTGAATTTGATAAATCCAACGGCCGATCGCGTGGGTCTCTTCATTTACTTCGTTCTCTACTTTCTTGCCCACTGCTTCTGCTTCCCTTCTATCATTTTTCCATATCACCTGTTTTCTCTTTTTTCTCATCTCTCCCCCCAACTCTTGTCAAATGATAGAGAGGAAACATGACAGTAAATCAAGCCAAGTGATAAAAGTTTCAGCCTGCTGTTACTGTCTCTGGTTTCTTTTGACCTATTTTTTTTAAAAAAACTCTGTTTCTTAACTCGTTGTTCCTCTACTTTGCATTCATTCTCTGTTTTCATTGACATGGGTTTTCAACCTTGTTTTTATAATTGAACTTTTCCTTTTAATTGGATGCAATGTGATTTAGTTATAAAGCTGGTCTGATGAAGTTAAATATATGCCGTTTTTGTTATGACTTTTGAAGCACCTCTATTGATAGGAGATGGGAAAGAAAGGGAGTGGATGGTTCTCCACGGTGAAGAAAGTGTTCAAGTCTTCATCTAAGGACTTGCCCGAGAAAAAGGTAACTGATTTTTTTTGTTGTTGGGTTTTGGATTTCTTTGCTTAATTTCTAGGCAACCGATCAAAGGTTTTTATGTTGACATCTTTCAAGATTTTCTTTTTCAGATTTTCATTTTAAGGCAGACTTAAAATAAAATACAATAAACCCAAAATCCAAAACATTCTGGATTATGTTTCTTTTAGTTAGGGGTGCTTACCCTTTTCCTATCTGAACATGGTTAGCTCTTATCTGGGTATCTTACATGCCCATTATTCATAAGTCATCTGTTACAAAACTAGATTTATCGAACTTTTCCTACATGTTTAAAATATCATATTCCACATCAATATTTAAATTTGTCCAACACAATTTTTCAATAAAAAAGAAAATTTTTAATAACATGGATTACTTTGTTTTATTTTTCTTTGCAGCCAACGTAAATTTGTAAAAAGTAGATAGATATTACTCATTTTTAGCTTATTTTTGAAATGTATGGCGATGCTCTAATTACTTTTGCAAAGAAAAAAAATTAAAAGAAGAGAAAACATTACAAATATGAGGCAGGTTTTTATAAAAGAATATATTTGATATATTAATATGATGTTAATGAATTAAATAGTAGCATGTAATTAAAGATAATTTATTTAGATTTTCTTTTAGGAATTTTTAATAATGTGTTTAATTCAATAACAAGGTAATATACATAATCCGTGTATATATCTTTTTTTTATTTATAAAACTATTAACAACAAAGTATTTAAATTTTGAAATATGGAAGCATGCAAGGAAAATGACACATTAAGTATTTCTAACAGGTATTCTCAAAAAGAAATTCCATAATTAATTGACTTAAACGTATTTTAAGTATAAAAATGCATAAACGGTTAATTTTCAAATTTAATTTTATACATTTTTCTCAATAATATTTCAGTCGAGGTAAATTCATATTGGAGGAGTATTCCTTTTTATCTAAACTCGGAAGTCAGTATGAAATATGAATATGTAATTATGGTTGATATATTAACTTATAATTTATATCTATACTATATGGAATATATGTTTGACATAGTGGTCCTATATATATAATTTAAAATAATAGTCAGAGCTATATTATTGTACGTGGTGGAACAAAGATGACCATCCTTTCCATTGTTCCATGGACCATGAACACTAGCAAGGGATTGCGGTCCCCTATCGACATAACTTCCTTGATACATTATTATCAGCTTTCACGTCATTCAACTTGATATCATGTGCTCCAAATGCTAGATCCCAATCATGCCATAGCAATAACAATATGTCCTCAACTTTTTCTTAAATAAAAATGTTCATTGTTTAACATTGTACAAGAAAATGTTGAGGAAATTATTGTTTACACTGAGCAATTGTACGGGCATGGTTTTCAGAACGAGAGTGTTGAGAAATGGCCGAATGAGGGCCCGGAAGTAGTGTCATTTGAACATTTTCCGGCAGAGAGTTCACCAGACATCACTAAAGATGAGAGTGAAACGTCAACTCCGAACAAAGATAGTGACCACGCCATTGCTGTGGCCTTGGCAACCGCTGCTGCTGCAGAAGCTGCTGTTGCTGCTGCTCAAGCAGCGGCTAAAGTTGTTCGATTGGCTGGTTATGGACGCCACTCTATGGAAGAAAGAGCTGCAACTCTTATACAGTCGTATTACAGAGGCTACCTGGTAAAACCTCTCAATCTATGAAGGCACTATTGTAAGACGGGGTTAAGTAAAAAATCACTGCATATACTTTCGTTTTCAAACGAGTTTGATTCTGTAGGCTCGGAGAGCTTTGCGAGCTTTGAAGGGATTGGTGAGATTACAGGCACTAGTGAGAGGCTATAATGTGCGGAAGCAAGCACAAAACACAATGCGGTGCATGCAAGCATTGGTACGGGTGCAGGCAAGCGTTCGAGCTCGTAGGTTGCAACTAACTCAAGAGAAGCTTCAAAAGAGAGTGGATGATGACGAAGACGATAACGAAGAAGAAAAAAGGGGAATGGAAGAACTCAAACTTGAACGAAAGCCGAAGAGTCCGTTGAACAAATATGACAGTTGGGACGGTGAGAATGTCAATGGATGTGCTTCAAAGAAACATGATGCTGTTATGAGAAGAGAACGAGCCCTTGCTTATGCCTATAGCTATCAGGTTGGTCAACTATTGTTCATTATAGTTTTTAAGTATATGAAAATTACTTTCTTCAGTGAAAAATATATAATTTAACTGTATAATATCATTTTTTAACAATATTGTTATAATTCACATTATTGCATCAGGAGGAACAACGGCAACATCATGAACAACTCCTTGTGCAACCACAGCACAATGGCAAGGATGTTGGAGTGTATCTCAATGAACGTGAGAAAGCGCAATGGGGTTGGAACTGGCTCGAGTGTTGGATGTCGCCGCAACCATACCCTGCCCGTCAATTGGGATTACAAGAGGGTGCTTACTTGGCTCTACCCCGCGCTACTACAACCACCGATAACATGTTGGAGAAGACTGTTGAAATGGACGTTGTGACACCAATAAAATCTAGCTCATACCTAACTCAGCAGCAGCTGCAATCAGACTCTAGTAGTGTCACTAGCTATATGGTCACTACCCAATCTGTCAAGGCCAAAGGGCGAAGTCAAGGCTCAGCGAAGCAGCAACGTGGAGCTTATGTACCCGAATGGAATTCATCGACGAAGAAAGCCTCAGGTTGTGATTCCTCAAGTTCGGGTGGGGGACCAACAATCTACCAGGCCCCAAGAAGCCCTGGCCCGAAGAGTAATGGTGCCCGTGTACCGTCTAGACGTCTAAGAGGCTGTAGTCCTGATGCTGGCGCTGGAGGAGAGGATTGGAGGTTGCCTATTGGAAGTCGGGGATGGTGAATGAATGACTTCGATTGATTGTGTTTTAGGACTTCCTCTAAAGTGTGAAATTAACTCTTCTTAAATGTAAACATGGTTAAACCCCATGTATAGGCCTTATGGTCAGGATATTTATCATTATAAATGTGATTTGGGTTTGAATTGCACTGATCACGTTGCTGTTAAGACTTTTCCGCCCTCTTGAAATTCATCAAAAACATTTTTTGTTCTCTTTCATTCATGTTAAAACATTTTTTGTTCTCTTTCATTCATGTTGGTTATGTCATAAAAATGCGAACTGTTAATGCATTATTATGATTAGATTACATGTGTGTGAAAATGTTTTATATAATTAATATATTTATAAAAAATAAATAAGTTTTGATTAAAATGATAAAGTTAAATTATTAAAAACTATGGAATTTTGAGTTTAGATCCCATTATATTATTTTAAATTTTATATAAAAAGACAAGTGGTTCAATCACTTTGTAAAATGATTGGGTATTTGTCAATTTTCTAACTAATTTGGAACCAAATTGATTAGTGACATCAACTCAACAACCATCTAATATATATAGTTTAGATAATAATAGTTTGTCCAATTCTCTGAACATATATAGATTATGAAACATCCATGTTTTGGGTAAAAAAATGTAGAAAAAATATATTTATAAAAAATTATATTTAAACCAAAATATTTTCTGGTCCTCTCAAATATATATTGTAACACCTTGAAATGTTCTAGCAGTAAATTTGTTTTTTTTTATTAGAATTGAAATTCGAGCCATTTTGAGATAAGCATGGTGTTAATTATGGTATACTAATTAGAATCTTAGTATTATTAAATTGTATTAATTAGTTAGTATGGAATAATTAGAGATTTGGGGATTGGACTAATTTATAAGATTAGTAAAAATAATGGGGTCAATGTTTAAATAATGAGAAATTAGATTTATTTGATATGGGAGATTAAAATGGTTATTGGTCCAAGGGCATTGTAACCATTCGATTTTTTAGTGGTGTTGGAAATGGCGGTATCGGAACCTCATTTTCATTATTCAAGTCCATAAATATTAAAAATTAATATTTATGTGGTTAATATAGAAATATATTAAATTTGGTCCAATAAATTTGTTAAATTAATAGTTAATTAAGGTACAATGACTAAATTTTAAAAGTTTATCTCTATAGATTTTTAATTGATCAAATGACCGATTGAGCAATTAGACCACTTATAAATGGTCAAAAGATGGCGGCGGATGATAAAATCCACTAACTTTAGTTAATCATGCTTAAGGTGGATGATAAAATCCACTAACTTTAGTTAATCATGCTTAAGGTTTAATTAGTTAATGGTTAATTAAATTAATCTTAATCAATTAAGTTAAATTAAGTGTATAAGTGAAAATAATTAAAGAAAAACAAAGCATTTTCATTCATCTTCTTATCCATCATCGAAACAAGAAAGAAAAATATGGTTTCTAGAAATTCAACTTTCGGTCCCTCAAATTGGTAAGATTTCAAGTCCTTTTTTGTAATTTTTATGTTTTTGATGTCATGAGAGTTTGATTTAACTAGTCCATGTACCTATTTGTAAAACTTTTGAAGTTTTTGAAAGTTTTCATTGATGATTTTTTGATGAAATTGGTGTTAAATTATTAGATTTTAAGCTTAGATATGAAAAAGGATTATATTGTAATGTTTAATTGCTAATTTTTGGACATAAAGACTAAAGTGTATAAATTTCAAAATTAATGTGCATTTTTCATAATAATAGATAGTAGAGGGTTATAGAAGGATGTGATTGAGATTGATCTCAAAATCGAAGCTCAAAATTGAAAGTTATAGCAATTTTTGTTTTAGGGACTAAATTGAATAAAATGTAAAATTTTAGGGGCATTCAAAAAAAGAAATTAAACCGATTCATACATTTAATAGAATGTTATAAAATGTTTGGAATTGGTAAATTGAACTAAATTATTATATAGATCAAGAATTGAACCGAACTGAAGATAATCCAAGAAAAGACAAAATTTGCTTAGTAGTCATTGAAGATTCGGTTGCTTGTGGTTTTGACCTGGTAAGTTCATATGGTATGATTTTATTAAATTGTTATGCATTTGGATTATTAGTATGTATATGTTTGGTTGAAATTCAAATTGTTTGTGATTTAGTACAAAATGTGAGATTTGGACTGAATTGTAAAGAAATGAATATATGTGTATATGTTGAAAATGCCCGGGTGAACTTAGTAAATGTTTTGTACACACTTGTATGGTTTTTTCCGATGATTATAGAGATCTAGCATTTTTTACGGACTCGAAGATACATGTGGCACAAGTTTAGCCTGGATTGGTAACCTGATGTCGTTTTAAAGGTTTAGCCTAGACTGGTAACCTTACATGTATATTTTTAGGTTGGCCAAGCGATTGATTGTGTCATTAAAGGTTTAGCTTGGACTAGTAAATTGACACGAATACGTGTTCATCTCAGACGAGAAATTATTGTACCGGACATATCTGTGTAACTGAATCCATTTACTAGAGTTATCCGGACTAAATATCTAATGAAAAGGAAAATCTGAAACGAATTAGCACGAGATTGATGTTTGAGTGAATAGATTTCTAAATGAATAATAGCATAATGTTGAGATATTGATTTGTAAATGAATTGAATTGGTATATGCTTAAATGACATTATGGTGGATTATATGATATGTTCACCTTATTGTTATGTGAATTGCCATGTTTAGGAAAACTTTCCAAGGTAAGTAACTTGTGTTTAGTTGTATGCTAAAGAAAGCTTTTGTTTAATTCCTATGAACTTACTAAGCATCGTATATGCTTACCCTATTTGTTTTCCTTTTACGTTGTAGACCTTTATCTTGCGAAGCGCATCAAGCCAGATCAACTAGAAGCTCACATTATCCTGTCAATGAATCAGTAGATATTTAATCATTTTGGACCCAATGTTGTGGCATGTATATAGGTGTTTTGATGTGTAAAAGTCATTATGTTATGAACTTGTTATATGTAAGTAGATGTTGACTTAATATATGGTTTGATATACTTGATTTAGCTATGGTTGATACCTAAATGAAATGGCATATTGTGGTTGACATACTTGAGGATATATGGGACAAGAAATGTCATGTTCATGAGTTGATTTGGTACATGTAATGCTGGTGAATGGATTGTTGAATTTGTATACCCTAATGGTATTGAAATGTTTAAAATTAGTTAATGATTTTGAACTGAATGATTAGTTTAAAGTTTTGATTGGTTATTGAGGTTCTTTGACATGTTTTTGATCAGTTTTGAGTCATGTTAAGTCAATACTTATTGCATATTTGGTATAATTTGGTTGGAAGACTTGAAATAGGTAACAAATGATTCATTTTTACCAAAAACAAAGTCCACATCCCAACGAGCAATCTTCCTCATAGTAACATCAATTGATAGTGTGTCACGTCACAATGTCGAGTGGCCTGAGGTCACGATATGACAAATTGTTTGGAGAACTAATAACGATTCTTGCTCGGGAAACATCACATAACCTCTTTGGAAACATCACATAACCTTAATACCATAACATTGATAAGAACCAATCGATGATCATATGGAAAATTATGAATGAAACAAGCTTTTTTTTGTTGATGTTTTGAATAAAAACTTAGAAAATGTGTCATTTTTAGCTGTTTCCGAATTTGAGATGTAAAAAAGTTAAATAACTCAAGATCCAACTTGTCTAAGCTCAAACTAGAGGTTTAAAGCTCTCAAGAGCTAGCTTTTTCTTTGTTGCAACATGAGAATGAGAACTTTAAAATGATACAAAGAAGATGTGTAGTGAATTAAAACATAAGATTCACAAGGTAACAATAAGGCAACAAGTAGATTTGAACCTTGAATGAGGAAGAATGAAAGATGAACTTTCTGATACAATCTCGTCCAAGGGCTTAACTGAATCTGTTTATGAACCAATCGAGCTATCAACTGGTCCAATTACTCGAGCTTGAGCCAAGAAGTTCAAAGAGGCTATTTCGGCCCTAGTTGCTCAAGTTTGGGGAGAAGCTTTAATCGGGTTCATCGATCGATCTTGAGAGTGCTCGTCAAGGGTCCCATGCAATCTGCTTCAAATCGATTTCAAACTTAGCTAGCTAATTTAGCTGCTGGAATAAGACTTAAACTTTCTTTAGTTCTTTTAATCTTTATTAATTATGTCTTACTTTGTACAACATTATTACATGTCTGAGTAACTTAATTTGTTTAAGTCTATTAATTGTGTCTTAGTTCGTACAACATTAATACATGTCTTAGGTCAGACATTTTAATTATGTCTTAGTTTTATACAAATTAAATTGGGATTTAGTTTGTCTTAATGTTGTATTTAATTAAGTCTTTATTTTGTTACAGGTTAATCAATCTAACGGCTGGACATACATGCATTGTTTCCAGATTCATTGGATTCATTTAAGAAGGAACATGCACCCGATTGTTCATGAATCTTGGAGTTGCTGGGTACACTATTCTAAGTGACCAATCATGAAAAGATGAGACAATCATAGAACTTTGTTTGAGATGATCAGCCAACTATTCTTGTTCACATCAATGGACTTTTCAATTCTTAGTGTTCACACCCAAAGGACTATCCAAATCCGAATGTTCACACCAAATACTCTTTAGGCGCCACAAGATGCATTCATTAGTTACTCATACATTCGGTGCACTAAGGAAGCCTTAACTTAGGCTCATAAACATTATTGACTGATCAAGTTATTAATTCATTAAGCTCAACTCTTAATTCCACTTCAATGACTATTCAAGAACTTCAATTGTCAAAGCTTCAATGACTGTTCGAGAACTCCAATTGTCAAAGCTGATCAATTAAGCTATTCAAGGAATTAATCAGCTGAATTAATTAAAATCCAGCTTCATTTAGTTGTAATTACATTTGGTTTATTCAGCTGGTACTTAGCAGCCTATAAATAGTTTGCTTGTAACCTGTAGCAAGAACTTTTGGTCTTTGAATGAATTTTAACATATTTGTGAGTTGTTCAACTCTAGTTGTTCTTTGTGATTCAAATTGACTTATCTAGTTTGTTTAGTGGCATCAATCTGTTTCTTTGTGAACTTATCACTCCCAAAGAGTGTGGTGTTCAATCCTTATACTGACTGGTTCCTATCTTCCATAGAAAGAGGGTCACAGTCCTATCCTTCTATTCATCTTTCACCTTGATAGCTCAATAAGAATTGGGTCTCTATTTCTTAATAGTGGTTCATTCTTCCGCTGTTGAGTTCAATATCCATAGATCCTTTAACTTATCATCTATTTATCTTATTTGTTTAAACTATCAACCTTTGAAAACAGTCTTTTGATAAACAAAAACCTTGTTACTTAATTTTACGATTGGGGAACAAAGCGACTCGATTTCATCAACAAATACGAGATCGCATCACTTTCAAACCATAATGTTGGAACATCTAACCTAACTAACAAATTTGATTAGGAAATTTATGCATGAAAGGCTCATTTGGAAGCTACAAGATATGAGACAAAAAATTGACAGTACATAGATTCAAAGAAGCAAATTATCAAGCAGGTGAAATGCAAGATGAATAATATCAGTAGCTCAAAAACCAAAGCAAGACAATTGAACCGTTGATAACTAGAAGCATAAGTTCCATATGAATTGATCACACACTAATAAAAAAAACAAACATTCACAATGAAACATAATATTGCCTCTGGAAAATCTATAAAACCAGTGAGGGATTGGAAATACCTTAAATTCCAGCTTGACATCAATTTCATTTCAGTAACAATGGGTTCTAGTTTATGTGGCCTATCTCTTTCCTTGAAATAAATCTTCAGACTTCACACTTAAACAAGCAAATTTTTTTTCTTTATTTAGTAACATGCAACCGTTTCTCCTCCTCCCAAATTTCCTTTGAAACTGGCGAATGAAGAGATGAAGGTGGAAGAAAGAAAGAAAAAAAATGAATTGTTTTCTTTCTGTCTTTCTTGTTATTCTCCTATGTCCCATCCAATTCCCCTCATTTTTAAATAACATTGTAAAATTAAGAATATAATCATTTTGTCCTCCACCCTCAAACAAACTATGTAGTCTCAATTCAATTCAAGTATATAGTTGTTGTAACACCCCGAACCCGAGACCGACACCGGAGTCGGACACGAGATGTTAACAAACTTTGAAAAATTTCCTTCCAGACACTGCCCAGTCTGAGTACTAGTCGCTTCAAAAATCATATCTTGAGTTTCACAACTCGAAAATCAGTTTGGTGATTTTTCCCTGAAACTAGACTCATGTCCCCACCTATGTATTTTTTTCTAGAATTTTTGGTCGGGCCAATTAGTACAGTTTATTAGTCAAAGTCTCCCATGTTACAGGGGTCGACTACACTGACCTTTTCCCATTACGACTTGGATATCTCTCTGCACAGAGCTTCAATACTGATGCCGTTTGTTTCTATGGAAACTAGACTCAGAGAGAAATCCATACATATATGGTATGACCCCTAATTATCTCTGGTCAATTTATAGTGAATTTCCAAAGGCGGAACAGGAAATCCAGAAACTGTTCTGGCCCTGTTCCACAAGAACCCGAATATCTCTTACTGTACTGTCCATATGATTGTTTCGTTACTTTCCTATGAAAGTAGATTCTTCAAGGTTTGTTTACATAATTTATTCACTATTTAATTCCATTCCTACTATTTTTAGTGATTTTCCAAATCTACGTCACTGCTGCTGTCAGCATCTACCTTTAAGGTAGGCTTTACCTATTTCATGGTTCAACTAGCCCTTTTTGCATACATAGCACAATTTATGAAAGTGATTAACCATCCCCGTGGCCAATCCTTGTCAAACATATCCACACTAAATGATTATAACATTATACTTAAACACATATAGGCCATTTTCACATGGCTATCCAAAACTTATACATCACATAAAGTACTCGAAAAACAACAATGGGTCGTCCTATACATGCCATATCAAAATTCAACCAAAAGAGTACCCATAAGAGCCTTTGATAGTGTGGGCGACTTCGACGTCAAGATCCCGAGTCCGATAGCTGGAGAACCAAAAAAATCTATAAAACAGAGGAGCAATGGAACGAAGTAAGCAATTTATGCTTAGTAAGTTTTGAGCAAGAAATTCCAGCATAAACAAAGAATAACACACATTTAGCTAAATGGAATATTTCATAATACGCAATTTACCGATATCAAACTTGCTTCACAACATTCACAACCCTTATGTACATACACAATAGAATAACTTAGCCGAAGGCCGGTAGCTCGTTTATCAACTGAGCGAACATTTATTTGTAAGGGCTCGATTAAATTCAACACATACGTAACATATCCCCATATTGGGATGTTTTTCGAGTATTCGCTGGAATTTTACAGCAAGCTCATTCATTACCAAATCACGTACCTTCGGGATTTAACCGGATATAGCTCCTCGTTCAAATGCCTTCGGGACATAGCCCGGTTTTAGTAACTCACACAATGCCTTCGGGACATAACCCGGATTTAACAACTCGCACGAATGCCTTCGGGACTTAACCCGGATTTAATAACTCGCACGAATGCCTTCGGGACTTAACCCGGATTTAGTATCTCGCACAAAGGCCTTCGGATCTTAGTCCGGATATATTCACTTAGCACAAAGCCTTCGGGACTTAGCCCGGACAGCATTCAATTAATCATGCACATTCATATTTCATTTTCATTTGCGAAACTCAAACACAAGGCACATATCGTCCTTGCACATTCGGCTCAATAGCCACACATAGAGCATGATTTAATCACATTGTAATTTAAGCTCTCTTACTCAAGAACTTACCTCGGGTGTTGTCGAACGATTCCGCTAGCTATTCAACCACTTTTTCCTTCCCTTTATCGGATTTATTTCCCCTTTGCTCTTGAGCTTAATCAAACAAATAAATTGATTTCATCATTTAGGCATCAAAAAGATGAACACAAGGCACTTAGCCCATAATTATACATTAGACATTAAAGTCTCATACATGCAAAAATCATGCATCAACACAACATATTAGCTAATTTCTTTCCCCTTGGCCGAATATGCATGTCTATTTTTGGGGTCGATCTCAACACTTAATACACACATATACACACACTAGTAAAGCATCCTCCCCCTTTTCATCGATTTAACACATGCATTGCTCATCAACATGCAAAGTTACATTCGGCCTTAGCACACATCTTGCTAGCCGATTCTTCTCCATTTAGCAACCAATGCACATATGTGCTCACACAAAAATGCTAAAAAGGAGGTTCAAGAATCATCAAGCCATCATCACATGCATCATTAACAAGCCTCATATTTTGCATGCAATGGCATTAACACATCCTCCACCTAGGCCGAATCTTAACTCATCCTCATGCCTCATCACCACAACATCAAACACCAACCAAGAATGATGCATCCATGGTCAAGTGCCAATTCCATCACATAGCAAGATTTAGACCATGGGCCAAGTAGAACTCAAGCTAACAACTAAAACATGCATGCATCTCATGGAACATCATCAAACATACCTTAGCCTAGCTACATGCATGGCCGAATCTCTTCACCTTTCTTCTTCTTTCCTCCTTAAAATTTTTGGCCAAGGATGAACCAAAGGATGAGAAAATTTTTCTTTGTTTTTTCTTTCTAGTTTCGGCAAGCATGAAGATGAGAAAAGGATGAACAAAATTCTCTCCTTTCTCTTCTTTAGCTCACGGCAATGGGGGGGGGACAAACAACTACACACACATTTTTTTTTTGTATTCTCCATACTCCTTTTTATTATTTTATTTGTTTTATCCCAACATTTTATGACACAAATTAACATATCTTATTTGTGCCATACTCATGCCATAATTTCCATAAAATAAATTGCACACTTGTGCATCATGCCCATCATGGCCGGCCACTACTAGTAGGGGGGGAAATTTGACATGCAAGTCCCCCTTTGTCCACATGCACTAATAGGTCCTCACACATTGACCTATCACATTTTAGAATTTTCTCACATAAGTCCTATTAACTAAATTCACATGAAATCAACCAAATTGAAGCTTGAAATTTTCACACATTCATAATTACATATTCTAGACAATAAGTATCACATTCAAACATTTTGGTGACTCGGTTTAGCGGTCCCGAAACCACTTCCCGACTAGGGTCAACTTTGGGCTGTCACAGTTGTAATCTAATTGTTTCCCTAACTCGCCACAAAAAAAATCAATCAATTAAGTATAATGTCCAATTCAACCAAAGATTTATAAATTGGAACAAAATAAATGTCGTAGGAGTAAATTCAAATTTTAAATTAATCAAGGTGACTTGGTTCAAAAGTGACCAAACTTTATATACAATAATTCAAATGTGACTTGGTTTCATTTCAAATTAAAAATTTAACTACTAAAGAAATAAACATGCTTAACAAGAACTTTTGGAAACTCGTTAGGTCAAAATTCTACTATCAACCATAATTTCACTCGATTTTACCTAATTAATTTAGGCATGGACTCACTTAATACTGAATACTCAAAAATTTGTGTTTCACAACTATGTGTTATACATTTACTATCCTATAGTTTTGACATTATTTAAATTTACAAAAGAAAAACAATACTTAATCGTCCACCATGTTTTGAAATGATATATTTACCATTTCAAACCTTATTTCAATTATCTTATATGTCCTTAAGCAATTAAAATCTCAAGAAGTTAACTTTTGCAACTTTTACGATTTGGTCATTGTATCTTGATTAGTCACTTTTTTAGTAAAGTTACCTATTCAAAGTTCAATTCAAATATATAACAACTTCGTAAATATTATTATTCAATATTTACGAGTTTGGTTTTCGGAAATAAGGTTCCGATACCACTTTCCAACACTACTGACCTTAGAGTCCATACACTTGTACCGTGATTAATCATCAATCCAATAAAACTTCTAAACCAAAATTCAATATAATTTAAATAGACTCGTAAATATTTAAATAATATTATTTACAGACACACACATAAAAAATAGGGTTCTTTTCTGACACCACTAAAACTTCGGGCTACTACAAATCTCACCCTTAAAAAATTTTGTCCCTGAACTTTTCCTGGAAAAAAGTGAGGATATCGAGATTTCATTTTTGAAATGAATTAATTCATTTTCTATCTAACCTTATCGATCCTTAGACTCATTTAATTGCATCCCATGATTTTTTTCATGGTATCAATATTTATATGTCGCAATTTATATTTCTCTTAGCCACTCACCTATTATAACTTTTATTTCATTAGCTCAAACTTAAGCCAGATACATAGATTAATCATCTTACTTCCCAATTCAGTATCACAATACATCATTTCTTGTCTAACCATATTATACATATCATGCAACCAACATTTAAAGCACCATGAACATTTTCTTAATCTTATCACTGTCAAAGCTAGATTTTCAATGATACATAATTTAAATGATGACTTTATTATGAGTGAATTACTCACTCATTTTGGCAACATACGGTTGGCCAACACCAACCTCCAAATTTCATTTTTACCAAACCTCCGATTCTAGTAACATACTCCATAAATCCTTGAATCCACATTTAAAGAGATAATCTTCACAAAACCAATTTTCAATATTCATATTCAATCTCCATTCAACCCATTCGAACCTTCGTAAAACCAAGTTAACACCATATACAATCCAACCCAAAACTTTGCAAAACCAAGTGAACAAACCTATACAATCTCCTTACAACCCAATTGAACCTCCACAAAACCAAGTTTATCTTCACAATCATGGTTTACTTTTCATGCAAAATTTAGCACTTACACTTCATCCGATGTGTTGTCTTGAACAACCGCCAATTTTCATAACTTGAATGTTCATTATAGCATAATTAATTCACTTGAATTCAACCAACCAAGAAATGCTAATTATGACCTTAATTCCTCCTTAGTATTTAGTATGTCTGAATTTTAATAGCACAAAAAATCAACTTCATAGCATCATTTAATCGAAAATAATTGCAAAACTTAAGTCCTCATTTAACCATATAAATGCATCCCAGACATTTAAAGTAAGGTCAAAACATTTGTGGAAGGGATCGTGGTTGTGCTCGGCCTTAGTGTCAGATTTGCAACAAAATTAGACATCTTGCTTGTCTTAGTTACTATAGGTATGACTCCACTTATAATGATGACAAAAACCCTAATTCTCAATCTAGATGTGTTCATGTGGGTTTCAATTGTAACACCCCTTACCCGATTCAATTGTTGAACTCGAGCAATAAGGTGTTACCGACATTTACGAAACATTTACAAGCATCTTATAATTCAATATCTTAATTATTTATTATACAATCTCATAAACAATCAAATTATCATGTGTTTCAATCAATTTTAGATTAATATCGAGCTTATGAAAGTGAGAATCAACTCTGTAACATACACGGACCAATTTGAAACTTAAACAAAAAGTTGAGACAAATATGAAAATAGGGGTCACACGGCCGTGCCCCCTGACTGTGTGCGAGAGCCAAGCCCATGTGAGATGGTTCACAAGGCTATGCCACTGGACCCTGTAACAAATTGTGACCATGTGCACCAAAATCACCTAAAAACTTACAAACCACACAGTCATGCCATATACCCGTGTATGGCACACAGTCGTGAGCCAGGCTGTGTCTCAGGTCATGTGTACCTGGAATTACCTTTCAAACTAAGCCATTCTGTAACATTCCAAAAATTAGAGGTTAGTAGAATCGAGTTTGTAAATTGAGAGAGTGTGGTGATGCCTTAATTTTTGAGATTATCTATGCATTTTTAGGAATAAATGAGGTATTGGTTTGTTGGATAAGTGTTAGTGAAACATTCCTTGAAACTAAGTTCAAATCCCTTCTCTTTCACCATTTTTATTATTTTGTAAATTTTGCCTTAAACCCTAGTATGTGACATGCCTTGTTTTTAAAATAAATATTGAAAAACTATTTCAAGAATTAAAAAGAAGCCTAATGGTTAAAAGAAATATGAGAAAGTATGGAAATTAAATGAGATCCCTAGTTCAAATCCTTTCCTTTGCAAAATAATTAAATTTTACAAAATCCCTTGTTTTTTTAATGTGTGTGCCATCCATACCCTTGAACCCTAAGTATAAATACAACTTTTTATTGTATTTTTCATCATTTAATTCAATTTTTCCCTACCCTAGCCGTTCACCCTCTTCCTCTCCTCTTTTCTATTTAAATTTCTTTATTTCTCCAATGTTGTCATCGCCTACACTTCCCATTTTACCATCTCTTTCTTCTTCTTCTTTTTTTGTATCAAGATTGTGCATCATATCCTTTACTCTATTGCTTCCATTTATAATAATCTAAATTAGCCTCAAATTTTAAATCTTGAACCCCAAGATTGATCCCGAACATTACCAAGAAATTGCCATTGTCGTTTCTTTCAACTAGCTAGGGTAAGATCTTTTTTTCTCTTCAATTTCTTAATTAATCTTGTCAATTAAAAAAAATTATAGATCTGGAATTTGGGGGATTTTAAATTATTTCAAAGGTATTTTTCAAGATTTTAATGAGATCTCAAACTATTTTAAAATTCAGCCCTAATTTTGGTGGTGGTGCATGCATATGTGCAAGAAAGGGGGCTGTTTTGTTTCTTGGGTCTTGCCTATATTTTTTGAACATTAAATTGTGTTCTTGAACCCTCATAATCAGCCTATAATCACATTTTAATTAGGGAGATACGTTCTTGAGCCAATCGGATCCCACAAATCGTGAAGCGTAAATGCAATTAAGGATACTAGTTTGTTATTTCGACATAGTTGTTAGGTAAATGTTATGGATTGATTAAATAAAGGAATTTAATAATTAATTAGAAAATTATTTTCAAGCATATCATTGAATTAGGTGCTGACCGAAACACCCTAAATCATCCGTAAAGGCAAAGAAAAATTATACGTGCGATTCACATCGATACAATGTTCGTTTAAGGAATTATTAGGAAAATTGGAAGATTCACTAGTGTGCTGGGAGGAAGCGAAAAATAAGGTGTAGGTCCTAGAATTATAAAATTGTTTTAAAATGTTAAATATCATGTTATATTTGATAAATTAGCTTGCTGATTGGATTGACTTAATAGCCAAATTATTGATTTTGTGATTAGCCGAACCATGTATGTTTTCGAGCCTTAAAAGATTGACATGTTGGGAAAATTGCTAGTTTGATAGTATGAATGTTTGATTGAGTTTGCAATTGCATATTTGAGTTTTGAGATATGAGAATGTTTGACTGAATGATATAATGTGTTGAGATATTGAGCTTATGTATGATTTAAAAGCATGAGATATTTGTTATATTGTATACTGAAAAGGGTGCTATTATGCACAATGAAAATCCATAAAGTATGTGAAATTGAACGATATTGATTGATACCAACACAATGGTAATTTGAAAGATTGGAACATTGTTTTCATTTACTAAAAGTATGTAATATTGAGGATATGCAGAGCATGTTAAATGAATGTGAAAACTATTAAGATATGTGATAGAGGGTTGTGCGCGGACCAAGATCGAGTCGTCAAGTCACGGGAAAGTCCTACGAGATCTATAAACAAATTGGCTACAACAAAAACAGAAAACAGAGAACTAAAATTGCCAGATTAAGAAACCCAAATTGAATAGAATAAGAAATACTTGGGCGGTAAGAAATTTGGAAATTATGAATGAAGAACATTTCTTGATGCCTAAGAACGAAGCCGAATCAGATCTTGAAGTTTGGAATGGCTAAAAGGCAACAACAACAATTAATCCCAAGTTAATCAATAAATCAGCACAAGCAGAAATTAATAAAGAAGAACGAACAGCAAGAAAATAAAGAAAGTCCTAAGAAGCCTTGAAATCTCGAAAGATTTCACAACTCCCTTCAAATGGCTCTAATCTCCCCTCCAATGAAGAACAATGGCAAGAAGAAGGCTGAAGATGGCTCCCACAATCAAAAAAGATTGTTAGAACTCTTTCTAAAGAAAACTCAAGAGAAAATTCTTGGAGAACTCAAAGAGAATTTTTTCACTCAACAAAACAAATCTGATTTCAATGTATTCTTCAAGTATAATGTGTATAAGGGTGGCTGGCCAAGCCATACATATAGGCCTTCTAACTATTTTCCTAGTCCTAATAGGAAAACTAAAAAAAAAACCTAATTTTTTTTACTTTAAAGGGGAAATTCAGCCAAGGATTTTAAATGGGCCTCTTAGACTGAATTTTTACATAGAAATTTATTCATAAAGTCTAAAAATGAAAACTAAGTATTTAAAGAATTAAAACTTAACAAATTGGGCCACTTTGACAATTTGGCTTGATTTTCAACTAAGTTTAATTTAAATTTCTTGATTGGGCTTGGAACATCTTATTGGGCCTTGTCTTCAAGAACTTGGGCTTGTAATCCATTCTCCCGAAATTGGCTTGTTAATGTTCGTAACTGAGATCCAATGTGCCTTAGTTGCAAGATTCGGTTTCTTGGACCAAGATTTCCAAGATTTGAAATCTTGATTTTCTTGATTCTTGAAATCGCTCAAAACAGCAAAATTGGACCAAGAGTCGATTTCTTGATTTTCTTGAAAACAAGAAAGTGAATCTTGATTTTCTTTTTCCTTCGTATACGCATCTAAGGCCTTTGTAACTCGTATCAATATGATTGTGTATGAGATTGTGTGACATATTGCATATTCATTGGGTTGAGATTTTGTTGTTGACGGAGGAGTTCCGTGAAGTACCAGTGGCATATTAAGTCCGCATTATTCGTAGTCAGTGCACTGTACCTGGAGTACCGAGGAGAATGGCGATTTATCGCATTTTTACTGGCATCTTGTCTGCATTTTTATTGGCAGAATTTTCTACATATTTTTATAGGTGGTTTTAACCATAACGGGCTTAAGCCCATAAGGTTTTGGAGTTCGAATGACGGGTGCTGGGGAACTCGTGGTGTGTAATGGACGGTATGGGTAAGAACCTTTTTGCATTGCATCATGCTCACGACATATTTGAATGTTATTGATTTATGCTATGTATTGTGTGATGTTGTATTTAATGGTATCGAAATTAATGATTATTACTCGAATGAATGATGACCAATGCTCATACACCGTTTGACATCGGTATTGATAATGGCTATGTAATGACATGAAATTCCTATGATAGTTTTGTGTTCTTCTCTTAATGCTAATATGTTTCATTGTATTTGATATTTATGTCCATTTAAATAACTGTTCCACTCACATTAAGCTTTTCACAAGTTCAGCCCCCAATAGTGTTTAACTTTTCAGGTAAACCTTGAAATTAGAATCGGACTCAACATTCAAAAAATCACCTTGGACATCAGATTATTTTTAATAAGTATTAATTAGTCTCTATTGTTTTTTGTTTGTAATTTTTAAGTATTTCTGTTCTGTGGCTTGGTAACTTTTCATTTGGGGATTTTTGCGTGGATGGATTACTCAAGCATAATAACCGGAAAATGCATGATGTCTGACTTAAGTAAAATTTGGCATTGTTCCCTAATTTTCGCTGCATTGCAAATGAACCATTTTTGAAATATAAATCGACAAGGCAACTAAGTTTCCAAAATGACTTGAAAAATGGTTTTTCTATTGTGTTTATTTAACATCGAGTTTTTTTTAAAGAAGAGCGTCAAGCAAACGGTTTTTCTAAAATAATACTGTCAACAATAAAATGAATCCTAAGTATACACGACTTAATGAATGAATGCTTTTAAGCTAACTGAAAGTACAACTACGGTTTTCTCTAAAATGATTTTATTTAAGGTCTTCAAAAGTAACGTAAGTTAGCTTAGCCATTTCGGTGGCTAATGTAGCTTTCTCAATTTAGCCATAATGTCTAGGCTGGGTTGGGGAGGTTACACATTCAACCTAACCTTACTTAAGCAACAAGAAACCATTCATACTGCATTCATACCAATTCAAAAGCACCAAAATCATCATTTATAACAACCAACCTAAGTGTCTAGCCAATATGCCACAATTGGCATCTCAATTCATAATACATAACAAACCAAATATCATATATGAGTACCATTTCACATAAGCCTTCATTAGCATCACAACTTTCAACTAGCTATGCATCAAAATAATAATTCAAACAATCTCATATTTGCCTAAATTTAACCTTATGATATGCACATCAAACCTATCAAAACATGTCAAACATAACATAAGTACATCATTCATCATTTCCATAGCTATTATAGCAACCAAAACACATTTCCAAGCATGTTATTTTCTCAATCATTACACCATTAGGCATATATCTATAACTTCCTTAGCAAGATAAAACCAACATGACTATTCTCAATACAAATATATACATTTATAAACATGAACCTCAAAATGCCAACAAGAGTTCAAACTAAAAAATTAGAACCATAAGATATTCTAGGTACATGCCAAGACCAAAATAAACATATCACCAACACTTGAGTTCGAGATTGTCATTGGATGCTGGATCGATGATTGAATCTTTAGATACCTAATCTATTGACATATCTTGAGTTGAGCTGCCATAGTTGTAGCATATAAATTTTCCCCTAGCTCAATCGAATTGATTAAATCGTATAATGTCAAATTCATAATTTTGAGCTTATAAATTGATATCCTCTATCTACCCTTATTTCAATTTCATTTATACTCGATTTCTCAATTCCATAAGATAATTTCATCAACCTATCAGAAATCACATATGTGACAGCAAAATTCAGCACCAACTGCTTTCAATAGCACAATTATAACGATATATCATATTTTCAAATCTTTTCAATTGAGTCCTTATCACACCAACTAATTCAAATCAATTCAATTAAGCTCGTTCAATCATTTCCAACTTACCTTATGTTATTACCATGCAACACAATTCAAAGTTTCAACAATTGAAAAGGTTCGGGTTATAGAAATACAAACTATAAACTCCGAGCTATTTGTCGACGACTTTATCTTTTTCTTTTTTTTGAGGAATTTGGGTCGATGTTAGCTACAGATTAACATAATTACACTGAATCATCAGTACACAATCATTTTCACATTCAATTGCTAATTTATATTACTTTTGCAATTATTCAATTTAGCCCCTAAAATCAAGGCTAGCATAACTTTCAAATTAAGGCTCAAATTTTTATATTGATTTTACTCTAGGCCCAATTTAACTTCTTATTTTTCATTTCTACCTCAAATTTTGAAATTAATTCATTTTAGTTCATATTGAACAAAACTATCAATTGACATTACAATTTAGTCCTTTTCAACTCTAAACTTAAAATATATCAAATTAACCTCTAAACCTTCAACTATTCATCAATGGAAACATTCTCAATATTTAACAATACTTAAAAATACTATATGGGTCACTAGCTTAAGCTCACAAGATTCCAAAAACATAAAAATTACAAGAAAATGACTAAATTACACTAACCAATTTTGGAATTGAATTAAAATTTCTAAAGGCCAAACATTCTCCTTTCTACCTTTTTTTTCTATCAGTTTGCATGCTCTAAAAAGAAAAAGATTTTTGTTTCTTCATTAAAATCTACTTTAAATATTTTAAGTTATTTTAATCATAACTTTTTTTATTATAATTTTATAACCTTCACTTCAATTAAAACTTAAGTCATCGTCCATTATTAGTGTAGTAGTGGGATAATTGCCTTCTAAGTCCCATATGCTAGATCTAATTAAAGATTCCTTAACCATTGAAATTTTATCACTTTTATGATTTAGTCCCTTTACTTTAATTGAACACTATTTCGATAAAATTACTCTTTCAATATTCAATTCAATTCTAATATAACTCTGTAAATATTTAATAAAAATATTTACGATTTTGGTTTACAGAAACGAGGTCCCGATACCTCAATTTCCCAAAACCATCGATTTTAGAATCGATACACTTGTACCTTGTCTAGCTTTCCAAATAACTAAAATTATTATACTTAAAATTTAGTATAATACTGTAATACCCTCATAAATATTAATTAATAATATTCACTAACTCTATCATCGAAAAATAGATTTTTGAAACCACTATTTTTTACTCACTAACTTTCCGGTCGTTAATCGATGCTGTTTGGTCATCTGCACCAGTGTCTTGAAATCGTCCCTCGGCCCATATTTACTGTGTCAATCACAATTCATCTACGTTCTATTAGTCTAGGCCTTCTTCAACTGGGTGTTATCAGTCTAGGTCTCCTTCTCTACATTCATCCAAATGTGATGAAATCCCTAATTCCCAATCTTGGTGTGTTCATGTGGGTTCTTCACCTATCATGCACAGGAATTTGGCGTTAATTGTAGCCAGTCCTATTGTGGTGTCTAATCAGGTATGGTATTCGGGTGGAGCCTTGGCACATATGACCAGTATCCCTACCGCATTCACTGAATGTAACTCGTACACAGGATCAGGTACAGTGGTTGTAGGTAATGATCATCGATTTTCTATTTCACATATTGGTAACTCTGTTTTATCAAATGGTTATGATGAGCTACTTCTTAAAGATCTCTTATATATATGTATGATATACACTGGAATCTTTTATAAGTTTCAAGATTTACACAAAATAACATTGTGTATTTTGAATTTTATCCCACCTGTTGCTATGTGAAGGATCTGGAAACTCACAAGATAATACTTCAAGGTATTGAGTCAAATGGTTTTTATTGTTTTCTCCCTGCCACTTTTGATTTGTCACTCAACACTACAATGGTTGTTGTTGATGGCATAGTTCAGAAGCCAAATTTGTTCAATCATTGGCATTACCAACTTGGTCATCCATCCTGCGATGTTGTTCGTCGGGTTTTAGATTTTTGCAATATTAGTGTTCCTAGAAAAAAATTGTTTACTCTCTGTAATTCTTGTGAGCTTGGTAAAGGACATAAATTACCTTTTTTTTCTTCTCATCAATGTTTTGTGCTCTTCTTTAGCTTGTGGTAACTAACTTATGGGGTCTTGCTCTGGGTTTCTATATTATATTTATTTTGTGGATGTTTTCTCCAGGCATACCTGGATTTATTTTCTTAAAAATAAATTTGATGCTTTGCAAGTATTTTTATCTTTCAAAGCCCATTTTGAGTTGCAGCTAGGAATTCAAATTAAACGATTGTAGAATGATGGTAGGGGTGAATCTCGTAGTTTTGCTCTTTATCTTCAGAAGTTTGGTATTGCACATCACTTGTTGTGTCCGCACACATTTGAGCAACATTGTTTTGTAGAAATATGCCATTAAAAAATTGCAGGAATTGGTTTGGTGCTGCTTATGCAAGAGTCACTCCCTCTCTCTTTTTGGCCTGATGTTTTCTACTTTGCAGTGCATCTCATGCACCAGCTCCCTATAAAAGTGTTAGATGGGACATCTCCAGTGGAACATTTGTTTGGACATCAACTGACTATCAATGGTTTAGAGTGTTTGGTTGCTTATGTTATCCACTGACTAGACCTTACAATCAACACAAATTACAGTTCAGATTTACTCCTTGCACATTTCTTGGTTATGCACCAAATTTCAAAGGTTATAAATGTCTTGATCAGGTAGGTCGTATTTTCATTTCACGACATGTGAGATTGGATGAAGCGATTTTTCCTTTTGCCAAAGTACCATCGTCCTCTGTACAAAGAGATAGTCCAAGTTAAGTTACTACTTTTTCAATTTTTTTGCCTTTTGCTCCTAAGTCTCAATGTACTAGTGGGCTAGTTGCTCCTTCCGTTTCACTGTCACTCGTGGCATCTTCTTTTGCAGTCGGTTCCTATGTAAACTAGGTTGGTTCTAGTGGTTCTCAAACTGCTGGTGCTAATAATCAAGTTGTTGTTTCTGTTAGTTAGAACACATCTCTAGTTTTGCCTATTGGTCTTTCAGGTCTTGTTACTCATAATTCTCATTCCGTGGTGACTAGGAGTAAGGCTGGTGTTTATAAGCCAAAAGCTTATACTGGCACAGTGAGTGCTATTGAACCAAATAATATTCATGAAGCCATGAATATTCATGCATGAAAAGCTACTGTATATGATGAGTTGTCTGTTTTAGTCAGCAACAACACATGGGAGTTGGTCACACCATGTCCTGATCATTCACTTGTAGGTTTCAAGTGGTTGTTCAAGGTTAAGAAGAATCCTGATGGGTCGGTTGCTCGCAATTAGGTTCGCTTGGTTGCTCAGGGGTTCTCCAAAGCTGCTAGAATGGACTACCATGAAACATTTTGACCTGTAGTGAAAGCAAATACAAATAGAAAAGTGCTTGCCTTGGTAGTATTGCAGAAATAGAAATTAAGACAGGTATATGTTAATAATGCCTTTTTTGAATGGAGATTTAGCTGAAGATGTCTATATGAAACAGCCACTTGTATTTGAAGTCTTTGATACCAATGGAAACCTTTTGGCTTGTAAACTGAAGAAAGCTCTATATGGGCTTAAGCACGCTCCAAGAGCTTGGTTTGAGAAGTTGAGAGATTGTCTAATCCAAAAGCTTAGTTTTCAATCATCTCATACTGACCCTTATTAATTTTTCAAAACGGTCTTCAGTTGGGTGTGTTTTTTTTGCTTGTCTACGTTGATGGCATTATCATAGCTGGTGACTCTTTCTTCGAACTTTATGAGGTGGTTCATTGTTGACCGCCTCCGGACGCACTAATGTCTAGAGTGTGAATATTGAAACTAAAGATACGATTTTGAGGCGGTGTTTGTAAGTATACGTGTCAAGTTGTAATATATTTTTTACAACAATATTAGTGAGTATTTCGAGGATCTTACCCAAGGGAGGCGAGTACTAAATTAAAGTTAACCTAAACGCATATAGAATTAATTAGTAGTTTAAATAAATTATATTGCAATAAACATAAAGAAGGGATTTTTTAGGTTTTAATAAACAAAGAAAAAAAATTGCATAAATAAAAAGGGACTTTAGAAAAAAAATTTCTAAACTTAATCAAATGTAAACATGGGTGATTAGCTCGCTTTGGTGATCATGATTAAGTTATATTTAGAGTTTCTATTCAATCAACTAGTCGGTACCCTAGCAGGATCTCTCGATCTTCCACTAAATTAACGAGTTGCCAATAACTACTTATCTCTTGACTTCACAGTCCAGACTAGTTCAGGGCTAAGATATTCACGGATAGGCCATACTAATTCTAGGTTATTTCACACCTAAATGACTTCCTAGGGTCGTCAACCCTAGGTTTTAAGTTCTTCTCCCAAAAAGTTGACCCGTTAAGAAAACCCTACATAGCAATTAATTAATCACACCTCCACTCACTAATCCCCCATAAGAGGATTAGTTCATCGTGGAATCCATAAACATCATAAACTGAATAATAAGTATATGCATAAAGAGTAAATCAAGAATAGAGTTTAGAGAATCCTGTTTGTATTTCATAAATGAAGTGCAAAAATTCCACTAGCGTTTGATCGTGTTTACAAATCACATTCCTCGAAGAACATAAAATAAAAAATAACTGAAAATAAACCTAAGGCTTAAAAGAAAGAAAAATTGAAACTAAAATTACAGAGAAAAATTTAAATTATGAAAAGTCGTCTTAAACAAGTGCTAAATGAACCTATTTACAGAATTAGGGTAGCCGCCGTCCTCAACTCTTACTTAGCTGGCGTTATTATATTTAATTTCCATTGTGCGGACCAAAACTCCCTTGACTCATAATTAATCATGTACAGGGTCAGTTTCACGACACCCTAGTGTTTGTGTCGCAAAATTGAAGGCAGTATGCTCAGGTTCAAAGGTGGCTTCAGGGGTGTGTCACGGCATCCCATGGCTACGGGGGACACCAAAGGCAGACTTGAAATTCTTGTATTCTGCTTCTTATATTGTGACATAAACGCCTCGTGTTGGAACACAATGTTCAACTTTGAGTTCTTACACCTTTGAATGGTCTCATGCAAACTTACTAAGTATGTTAGCTCGCCTTTAGGCCTCATTCGGCCCCTAAGGTCAATAAAAGAGTCAAAATACACTTTTTATTGAATTTAAACTAAACTAAGAAAACATAACTAAAACATACTAATATTGCTTGTATTTAAGCTCCTTAAGTATGAAAACTAGTTTAATCTGCTACACCGAATTATGACAGATCAAACTCCCCTACACTTAAGTCATTCATTATCCTCAAGCAAGGCAAAATAAGAACAATAAGTAAAAGACAACCCTTAGGCAAGTATGGTGCAAAGATTGGTTTTAGAGTACATAACTCGACATTTTCTTATTTACACATAATCCTGGCACGATATATAAACAACTTACCACTTTCAATATCAAACACCTAAGTTCAGTGTATTGCAAAGTATACATGCATTAAGGTTTTCAAATATATGCATCCATCAATAAATCGTACAGGTAATTTGATTATCCTAGTAGAATACTAACAATCGTTAATGTAATTACTTAATATGATATCAATTCATGAATAAGTTTACCTAGGCCACATAATGGTTTTTGGCTTGTAACGTTCTGAGGCTTAGGACAGGTATGAAATTCTAGAACAGGAAGCATCAAAATGGTTTCAAGCACAAAAATAGTCTGGAACATCATATTTTTCCCTATTCTCCCCCTGAGTAACCCTTGCTCGCTCACCACCTTATTTTTCCTTCTCTCACCTTTCTTATTTCTCTACATATGAAGTCGCATCATAATACAACAACTACGGTTAGCTCACGAGTTTTTCTACCTTTGTGACTTTCTCACCTTTTGATCTTTTTCCAACATATCTCACTCACAATGCTTTTGTCTTTCATGTACTTTTTTCTACTTGATTTTCTTTTATTCTTCCTAAAATTTTCTTTTATTTTGCACATATTGACTAACTTATAATCACTATATGTAACATCCCAAAAACTAGGTTAGTAGAAATGGAGTTAATGAACTAAGAGTGGTCACGCCAAAAGTTTTTTTAAGATGACATTTGCACACTTGATAATAAATAAAAAATCTAGTGATTTAGTAATGGTGGAATTATTCTTGATGACATGAGTTCGAATCCCTTCCCTCACATTACTTTCTATTTGGTACAATTTTGCTTCAAACCTTAGTAAATGTCACACCAAGTTTTAAAATAAATGTTGTAGGAATTATAACAAGCAAGTGAGTTGGCCTAGTGGTAGAGAACCTAATTAATTACTCCTAGGTCCTATGTTCAACTCCCTATTCTCTCATGATTTTTGTTTAATTTTTTGGCATACAAATCTTTGGTCAACCCCCTTTTCCTATCCGCTATTGTTGTCATATAGGAAAAGATTCTTTCCTCAATTAGCTACTCCACATTCCTCCCTTAGCACTCATTTTACTTCACATGTTCCCCTTCTTTCATTTTCTTCCCCACCTTTCACTCCTTTCCATTTTCCCCTTGTTTACTTGCTATGGATGTCCTCCACCCTAGAGAAAGTCTATTCTCTCATTTGTTTTATCCTTCTCCTCTCTTTTCTCTCCTCCTCCTCTTGCACCACTTTGAGCCACCATATTCTTTTGCTTTTCGCCACCACTCCACCACCCTTAGCCACCGTATTATAACTATATCTCAACTAGTTCTCAATCATTGCCCTCTCCCTCCTTGCTACTGTTGTACCATCACTAAACCTCATCCACAACGGTCATCATCGTTCCACCGCATCACCACCACCATTGCCTATTTTTCTTCTCCATTTTTCATTCCCTTTCCATCTTGATTGGTCAAAACCAAATTAAGTATTTATTCTTGTCTCTTCTTTAAGATATTTAATTATCTACATACCCATTTTTCCCATATTTTGTTTTCTTTTATTTAGCCTCCACTCCCTATGTAACAAAAATTCTAGTGAATCACTGATCACTCTGATCTAGCCCAATATAGTGAAGGTAATGGTTATTCTTCAACTCTCACATATTTATTCTCTTTTCATGAATAAAAAATGTAAACTTACACACTTGAATATTATGTTCTTGAAGATCTAATCTGAATCAATTGGAATTCCTCTAAGATAAGCAAAATTTTGGGTTGCCTTTTCAAAAAAGGTAAGTTTCTAATTTGGTTTCATAAGAGGTTATTTTGTGTATAATTGATTCTAACAAATGTAACTTTCGTAATGTACCATTATTATTTGTTTAGATCAGGTAAGATCTGATTTGATCTACATCGTTGAGAGCCAAGGAGTAGTTTTGGTGTTAAGAGATCCGTAATTCAGGTGTGGGTTTTAACTTATTAACAACATGTATTATGAATAAAATTGTTTAATAAATTTAAGTATAAAAATTATATTTTGTTATTAAGATCGTGGTACATGGAAACATTTGAGTACACTAAGTATTCGGATAAGGGGTTATTAAATTCGATAAATGATTAAAATCCAAGTTATTAATTTTGCACTATTTAAATATATTATACTGTGATTTTATTGTGTGATTCACTAATATGTGAGGTACATTGCTTATTTTTATCCAACGCTCATGATATGTGATGTAATGGTCATATTCTATTTTGCATGAAAAATACTATATCATGCTCATGTTTCTGATAATGAGATTTGACTCGTATGTAAAGCATGCTCACTGTGTTAATACACAAAGAAATCAGATTCGCATGTTTAGCATGCCCATAGAAAAAATTTTGTTCTTAATGCCATATCACATGCATGGGGTTGGGATATGATTGTACGGAGTAAGATTCTAACAATTTAATAATCTACAAATTTTGGTGGTTTAACAACATTGTTTGGTAGTATATCTGCAATTATGGTTGTTTGTCCATAATTATCCGTATCTAAAAGCTTAACCTCAATATCTGGTGGCTTATCCACATTGAGGTGTGTGATTGGATGGATGAGTTCTGGGGAACTCTTTTATGGTGTATAGCGGAGTTGTGTAGGAACATTTTTCGAAAAATTATGTACTAATTTCTGAAAAACTTCGCATCGACATCATCATGCATATTGGAATCTATGATTTTAGACTGTTTATATATTTTCTGCTAAGTTCAAAAAATCTGAGATTTTGGACTGCTTATATGTAGTTTTGCTATATCCGAAAATGTATATTTTAAATTAAAGTTTGTTATATATGTTAAGACTCACACTGAGCTTTATAACTCACCCATTTAGTTTTTTGCCTTTCCAGATAAACCCGAGGTTAGGACTTGGATATAGCTATCGGAGGAGTTTCTTAAAAGTTTTCATAATTAAGTATTTTAAATTAATTTTAATATTTATTTTGGGACTATAATAAATTTATTTCAAGACTGTGGCATGGGACATTACTTTGGGGTTTTATTCTGATTTGCATGACTTGATTGCATGACAACAAGTTTTAAAAACTGCATAATTTTGTATTTGATAAGATTTTGCATGAAACTCGATTTTTAAATTAGACTTAGTTTTCAAAATTATTAATGTTTACAAATTTTATTTCTAAAGACATTTGATCTCTGAAGTTAATATGTTTTTTTCGAAATAATGACAAATAACCAAGTTCTTTAATTTTGAATAAAAAGACAAATGATTTAGAAGTATGATTGAAAATCTGAAATAGTTTTGAATAAATGATTGATTTTTTGCAAATGAAATATTATTTATTTCGATTCCTAAAATTTATAGGGTTTTTACAACATTAAGGTAAACATGTGATTTCACTTGTTTTGAATTGATAAGCCAATAATTTTTAAATTATGTTCAAAATTAAAGGAGTTTATTTACACTATTTTCATGGACAAATGGTTTTGAAATGTGATTGAAAATAAAGGTTAACATTCGATTTCACTAGTTTTTAATGAATTACACAAATGGTTTAAAAAGTATGTTCGAAAAATAACGAAAGTTTTCCTTGGCCATTTTGGTGGCCAAGGTAGCTTTTTAAATTTGGCCATAACGACTGGGCCGGGTTTGGGATGTTACATTTAGTGGTATCAAAGCCCAATTTAAAACTCAGACTATGGATTTTTTGTTTTGAGTCTACATGCATATTTGAAAGGGGTATTTTGGGAACCATGCCATAAGAAAATTTTCATAAGATTTTCAAAAAGTTAAATCTGAGAACTCCAATGCTATTCCTAAGTTAATATTGTTACTGTTAAACTGTAGATAAACATTAAGATTATACTATAGATTAGAACTATAAACTTTAGACTGTAAACACTTAGGAAATAATTAGACAATTTTATTTATGAATTATAGATTAACATAAAACTTTAGACTCAAGAAAGCAATATGAAAACCTGAGGTATGCAAACTTGTTTTATGTGATTTTAAGGAGTGCAATGTCGAGTAACTCAAGATTAGTTGTTTGTTTTTCAGAGGCTTGTGCCCGACCTTGAGTCTAATGTCATCGTGAATGCGTCTATCGCTAAAGGCAAAAACCAAAAGATTGGGGATAATGTAATGTCCCAAGCGATGTTGGAGATTATAGAAAAAGTTTTCAAAACTTTGGTTAAGAGGACCAAAATAGTTGAATAGAATAAACACACAAATGGCTAAAAGAAGAGAAAGACTAAAGTCCTAAATAAGAGAGGTTTTGGTCTTACTAGCTCGAATTTACGACATTTGAAGTGGGCCAAAGAAGACAAACCACAACAGAATGTTGTAAAAGCTAATATTGGAGGTTCTATTGGTTCAACAAGAATTTTGGTTTGTGAGTATTGTAGTAAACATCATTTGAACAAGTGTTGGAGAAAATCAAGTGCATGTTTCAGATATGGGTCCGTTGAGCATCATGTTAAAGATTATTTACGTTATTCTCTTAGTTAAAATGCAAGCTTCCACTCAAAAATGGAATTAGAGATTGGTTTATGGTACTAGGCGTTGAGAGGATTAAGATGCATCTGGCATCAATGAAGGTACTCTTACGATCCATCTTAGTTGTACCTTGCATTGATTGAAAATTGGTTTTACTGATAGGTGCTAAAAGTAACATGTTTTAGTCTCATTCTTAATGCGTTTTTAGGTGATTATTCAATGTTAATGGTGAGTTTATGCTTCTAATCCTTTAAATTAATGTTTTTATACTTAGGAGAGCAGTTGAGAGCAAAAGGAGAAAAAAACGAAAAATTAGAGCAAGGTACAGAGGCCACACGGGTTGGTCTACTCCACACGGCCTGATCACACGATTGTGTGAGCCACACGGGCTAGCACATGGCCTGATCAAACAGTCGTATGAGCCATACAGGCTGCCACACGGCTATGTGGCAAGCCATGGTGATTTCACGAATTGCATTCCAAATAGCAGAAAAACATGATTTTTATTGTTTTTAGGGCATTTTGAGACCTATATGCCACGAAAATAAGAAGACGGGAGTGAGTCGTCATAGAATATTCAAGAAAACAACTCGAAAAACACCATTGAAGTAGATTCTAAAGCAGATTTTCATCAAGATTGAAGTTTCCCTTTTGATGCCTTTGGAGATTATTATGAGTTTCTTTATTTCTTGTGGTTATACTGTATCTTAGATGTTTTTATTTGCAAGCATGAACTAATTTTCTAAATACCCAGGGAGACAAACCCTATGATGAATTCTGTCTTTTGATTTTTATTTTACGCAACAAAGATTTAGATCTTGTTCTCAATTATGTGTGCTTAATTCTTGGTTTGATATTTCTAGATTATTGATCCAGATTTGATGTGCTTCAATCAAAGGAGGAATAGACCCTATTTAAGAGTAGATTTAGTGTAATTGAGTGGAGTTGCATGGAATCCTAGAAATAGGACAACATAAATCTACTAGATTAGAGTCAAATCTAATAGGGGAATCCATAAATCGAGTTAATGCAATAATAGGGGTTTTAATTAGAAAGAAATTCCAGTTAACCAACCTAGATTCAATTGCTCTTATTCTTGAACAGAGATATTAGCATAATTTAGGGATTTCTATGGATCAAGATATTAAGTGAAGAAATTGCATAATTTAGATTGATAGTGATAGATAAAGTCTAGGTGAATTCTTTCCTGGGTATTGTTGTGCTTCTTGGTTGTTAATCATTTATTTTCCTGAATTATTTTTTATCGTGTTCGTAGTTAATTAATATAGTTAATTTTAGTTTTAATCAATCACTCGAATTTATTAGTTAAATAGTAGAAAGAGGGTGATTACTAGTACTTTTTGTCTTCGTGGGAATGATATCTTTGCTCACCGTAGCTATACCATTACTTGATAGGTGCACTTGCCTTAGTTAGATTTTTAGTTGGTTTCGTGGACATCAAGTTTTTGGTGCTATTGTCATGGACTAAAATATTAGGAAAAAATTGTTTCTATTAATTTAGTCATTTTTTATTTTTATTTTAATATTTTTTTAATTTAATTTTTACATCCTAATTTGTTGTTTGTTTGATTCTGGGAGGTTCTTTTGGTTTATGACTAGAGGAAACTCATTGGAACCGTTGTGTTTGATAGTGAAAATGAAAAGACTGCTCACAGAAATTGTAGAAAAGTTAGTGAAGGAAAGTAAGTTCAACATATTTTAATAGACGATCAAGAGCAAAAGGACATTACTGTGGAGATAGATGATAATCAAAATAACCAGCAGCATCATGCACCTTATAACGAGAAATATACGCAAGTGTACACAACCATTCAAGTAATAAGTAAGTAAAAATGAGTTATCGTCTACAAAGGGACTGTGTATGTTAATCTATTAATTGCAAAATTATAAATCACAAATTGATATAAAAAACTCAATAATTTTGGATTGTGATGATTAAATTAACTAGATGCAAAGAGTGATCCCTAATGCAATTTTAATTTAAATGCAAATTATCTAAATGTATGACTGAATGACTTTAGTAACAAAAACAATCAACATTAAATGGGCAAGGACAATTATAGTAATCAATTCAATTTATTTTATCATGCTTAACAATTTTTGGAAATACTTCCATGAAAACTCGATCTTTCAAGAGTTTGAAAACCAATTTAAGTCATCTCAGATCTTTTACTTAGTGAAATATGTATTTTACTAATCATATTAGACTAAGGGTTTCTTAGCATTTATGTAAGGTCACAGGGACATTTATGTTTGCAACAATTTAATTACATAAACCTAAAAACTATACAAGATAATAGAGCTAACTAAAGATTTTATGAACCTCAACTTAGTCAGGTTTAATGATATAAATTGAGCATTGTACTTTTCAATTATGTGTCTACTCTTTGTCTGGTTAGGATCGCTCAGCTAATCTGAGTGCACCCAATCATGTATGAATGAAATGCATCATGATATTAATTGAAAACATGATCAGCTAAAGCCCAAACATATTAAACATGAATAAAATAAATCTTATTGAATTAACATAATCATCCTAGCAAATATGATTTAAAATACCATAGTTGATGTTAAAAACAAAAAAAAACCTCAAAGCAGACATAATTAAAATAAATAACAAGAGGAAAGAGTAAACTCTATTTAGTTCAGCAGCATTTCGAATATTTTCTAACTAATGTGCTCCTCTATTCTGATCGATGCTTCTTTGCTTTGGGTTTCGTGGTGGATGTATAAGGAATGCTTTAGATAAAGCTTTTGTGGGTAAAGGATGGAAGGGATATGGTGGCTATGCAAGGGAAAGGAAAAGGGAAATGGAAGAGAGAATGATGAATGAGATAATGAACGAGAGATGAGTGTTGTGGGGTGAGGGATGATATGAGAAGTAAGAGGTGCATTATATTTATAGGTGAAGGTAAGGGGTAGAATTTGCTAAAAATAGTTTTGGTATGTAAATGTTTTGCCTTAAAGTGGTTGATATCTTGGTTCTTGATGCTTGAATTATTAAAGATGGAATGGTGGTTTAAAATGCATGTTCTAAATGTTCTGTGATATGTTTGAATGTGGTAATTTGGTAGAATTGTTATAAATGACATATATGGCTATTGATGCTAGTTGATGAATGGCACATTTGGTATCATTTGGTGTGAATTGGAGAGGTAAATCAAATGGTATGTTTTGGATTATAATTAGAAGTTAGTTGGACAATATAGCCAATTTGAGTATATGGTTATACATGTTTAGGTGTTGAGATTGAGGTGCCCTTTTGGGCATATTGGTTGTATGCAAATGTACCATATTTATATAGCTTATTATGGCTTGGTTTGGTGCACTTTGGAGCGCTTGTTTATATGTGGAAAATTGGTTGTAGGTGGATGCATGTTTGGGTGAGAAAAATGGCTTGCAAATGACCTATTTTTCATCCACACAGCCAGAGATACGGGCGTGTGTCTCCTGTAGCTTACAAAAGGGTTCCAAGTCAGGCTGTTACACGGCCTAGTACATGGCCTGGCACACAGGCGTGTGAGGCCATTTCAAAGGATACACGGCCTAACACACAAGCGTGTGGCTTGGCCGTGTGACCTAAGTTAGTGAATTACATGGGCACGGGCACAGGCTGGGACACGACCGTGTGTCTCTACTTCGAATGTCCACACAGCCTGGGATACGGGCCTGTCTCTCGGCCGTATGACCCCTGTAGTTTGAAACTTTTCATCTTTTTCTGAAAAATTCCATAAGTTTTTGGTTTAGTCCCAACTTGTTTCTAATGTGTTTTTAAGGCCTCGAGGGCTTCTATAATGGACAATATCTATGTTATTAATTGACTTCGATATGATTGATGTGATATTAAATGTTTAAAGTTTTTAATAATTTTGAAATGTAAACTCTAGTAATGCTTCGTTACCCTATTCTAGTGACGGATACGAGTTAGGGGTGTTACATTTGTTAGTATCAGAGCTATGGTTTAGTCGATTCTCGAACTGTACATAGCATATATGAGTCTAGCTATACATGCTATTTTATAACCTGTGATAGTGTGATATCCCCTGACCATTTTAAAACATGTTTTCTTATAACAATGACATCCAGCCGAGTTGACTCCGATGAAGTTGAGAGAAACGCTCAAGCCTCCGTTCATGGAGTAGCGTAGAGCAGTACAAGGCCCGTATCTGAGGATTGGGGCTGAGGCTAAGGAAGGATTCTTCTAGATGATGAGTGAATGGTTTACCAAGTTCGTACGGACGAACCCGACTGCTCAACAACCTCCACCCCGTCTTATTTCCCAACCTGTCCCTATTATTCCTCAAGGTTTGGAACCTTTACGAGTTAATAAGCTGCCTATTGATAAGATTCGTAAATACAGGGCTAAAGAATTCAAAGCCATTGCTGAAGATGATCCTGAGAGAGTAGAATTCTGGTTACAGAACAAAATCAGGGTGTTTGACGAGCTATCTTGTTCACCGGCTGAATGTGCTAAGTGTTTGGAAGAAAATACTGAGATGGAAGCCGCTGAGAAAGAATTTGTTGAGGACATTGTCAATACATTCGAGTTTGTGGATTCAACTAAATATAATCAGGGGCAAGATGGAGATAGACTGGCGGAAGCTGCAGAGGTAACAAGTGAGGAGCACCACAATTCGTTGGCTATAGTGGTCTATACTAGACCATTTAATGTGACCCTTCCTACACAAGAAGCAGTCGATGATGCTGGGGCAATGCCAAAACTTGAGGAGCGATCCAAGGATCGTGCAAAGCCCAAAGAAAAGAAGAGAGAACACTCCAAAGATAAAAAGTGGAAGGAGAAGAAAAAGAGGAGGAAAAAGAAACATCGTGCAGCCACATTGATGGCCGAGGAAAACTGAGTTGGTTTATTTTAAGTTTTAGCTGTAGTATTCATGCATTGCATGTAGCTGTAATTTTCATTTTGTTAGTGAACATTGTCGTTGAATTATTATTGTCATCGCATTTTAATCTTAGTGCATTGGGGACAACGCGAATTTTAAGTTTGGGGGAATGCTTATGGGGATTGGAAATACACCCATATTTCAAAAAAATTTTAATAAAGCATGCAAGGTTTATTTGTGGTTAATGCAAATGTGTTGAAATTTTTTTGTTACATTCGATGTTTAATTCTTGAATCATGTGAACTATCAATGAATGAGTTGGATAAATTTGACTGAATGTTGTACCTTCAATTCTTTGATGAATGATTTATGCTGCATTAGTAATGGATGACTAGTAGCATTCCTTGAATCTTGAATGAATCTGCCTTTTACAGCTACTCATATGTATATATAGTTATGTATAAGTGACATTCTAAAGTGGGTGTATTGTGAAATGATAAAAATGGAACACTCTAATGCAAGCATTAGAAAAATGAATCTAGCCAAAGGCTGTCACTACATGAGTGTGTGTCAGTGCAATTACGTACTTTCTAGGGGTTTGTTGCACTCCATCGTTACTTCTCAGGAACAATGGTACAGTAATTCAAAGATATCCCTTATTCATACACAAAATATATATACAATAAATGTTGTATTGGTAGATAGAATTTAATATTTGAAGCATGATGCTGGTTTTGATGAAGATGCAATCTTAATCATTCATACTTATGTATTGTCGATGCAATATTCTATCATCTAAATGTGAATCATTCATTCAAATTTTAGGTGATTAAAGTTGCTAGAATGATCATTTACCTTAGTGAATTCTTGTATAGCCTTGCCAGTTCCTGTTTTACTTGAGGACAAGTAAAAACTCAAGTTTGGGGGCGTCATAGTACTGGAAAGAACATATGTTTTCTCCCTAATTATTGGTTAATTTATTCCCTTTTAGTTATTTTTAGCACATATTTTAGTATTTTCAGTTCAATAATTTACATTTTATGACTCAGTGGATCTTAGCTTATTTACCCTCAATTTTATCATATCTTGGTACTGATGTCGCTGCATAAGTAATTTCAGATTGTGCCCAGAATTGTCACTGTACCTTACAGCTGTTTGGATAGGAACAAAAATGCGTGAACTGTCTAGTCTGGTACAAATAACTTGTATGTGAAGAGGTAGCATGACTCTGATGAAAAGGACACCTGGGCTATTTGGGAAAAAGATATAAATATTCACATAAAAAATAAAAAAGGAGGGCCTTTTGGAATCGTCTTCTTCAACTTATCCCTTGAAACTTTCGGCTGTGGCAACTTAAGCTCCGACGGGTGAACCAACATGAAAAGGATGCAGACCAACTCTTGACAAGGAGCCTTGAGTGCAACATAGGAGAAATAGACAGATTCAAGTCGAGTTGTCTAGGAATAGTATTCTCCACTTGTTTCGTTTGCTTTTTCTTTTCTAAATGCTAGTGATTACTTCCTATTTCATGTTAGTATAGAAGTACACATGATTTCTAGGTTAAATGCTATTTTTTTCAATCTTTCTTCTATGGTTTAATCTTTGGGTTTGAATGTTTTTAGCATGGAAGTGTTATTACGGTCAGTGACACTAGAAGGTGCAGTGACAGTTCAAGCTAGCAAGCATGACAACAGTAGTTTCTTAAGGATTGGAGGAATTTAATCCTCTTGTTCTTAATAGTGTTCTATTGGCATCATCGGAAGGTGTGACTAATGTGCATGTTTAAGTCTTTGATTAAATATAAAATTTAAGCTCGGTAAGATATTCATTGCAATCAATGCATCAACAATCACGTATCCTTTTATACCTTATGAGCACTTAGTATTCTGTTAAATATTTACGTTAGGAATCCGAGTTTAACAATATCATATTTTATCTTATTGATTTCAAGTTATTGCTTCGACAACCACATTCACAATTTATCTCATTCCTATCTAATTATTGCACTGACATTGATAGACAAAAGACAACCATCCTCGTGGGATCGATATCCGATAGACTCATATATGTCTACTGTACTTACATCGACAGTGTATGCTTGCACATTATTGCTGTGATGTTAAAAAACCGATCAACATACAATCAAGCTTTCAAACATACCTAAAATATGCATAATAAGGCTAATTCAATATGACATCTATCCATACAACCAATATGCCAAAAGACACCTCAATCACAAAAATCAAGTATACTTAAACATGTGCATAATTTAATCATTCATCAAACATACATTTATAATATAATTCCATACCAACCTTACCACAATGGCCACATGCCAAAATCACATACAAATATACCAATTTGGTCATTCAAAACATAACTTCACTTGATCATTTCAACACATGCATCAAAACCATAAAAGTGACACCAAACTATCCATTCCCTAATGGTTCCTACAACTCCATATATACAAACCATTTTTCAATCATGCACATCTATTCAAAACCTTTCCAAGGCATACCATAACTTGACCATGTTGAGGTCAATTCATCGCCTCTCACTTGGGTCATTTAAACATGCATTAACACATTACTAAAATAACATACATCAACAAGGCATCAAAAGTACCAAGTTGACATCAACCAAATTGACATATACATGCCAAACTCATCAATTACCATAAACCACAAATCCACCTATACATGCCATTATAACCTTGATCAAAACATCAAAATCTACCAATATAATTTCGGGATAATGTGATAGATCTCTGACGAGCTTCCAACTCGATCGAGCTTCCGATAATCTGTAAAGTAAAGGAAAATAAATACGTAAGCAAAGAATGCTTAATAAGATCGTATAAACTTTAAGCATAATATTCCATTTCAATAATAAACTTTATAGAATAAACATAGACCTATGCCAATGCCATAAGATTCATAAATCTATATGATCAACAACTCACAAATGAGTAAGTTCACTAAAGTCGCATATATTTATCATTCATAACATGATAGGATTTTATGGGATGTAATGTATAATCATCAACCTTTCTATAAGATTATACACCGTTTAATGTACATACTTTCCATGATATAGGAATATTCATCCATAGCATACGTAAATTTCTATAAGCCTAAACGACATTATCAATTCCCAACTTAGTGTATTTATCCATGATACAGGAATATTCATCCATAGCATACGTAAATTTCTCACAAATAGGTACATCTTCCAACTCATTATTCTCTTTTCATCCTATTTCATTTCAACTATGAATTTACCATTTCATGACCTTTCTTCACTCATTTTATATCATAAAACACAAGATATAAGCATAACATCAACCACGATTACAAGTTAGTGCATTTAAACATAGCAGTTTTGGAATCAACTTTATGATAAACCATTTCATAAAAAATTACATACTTTTCTTTATATCACCTTTTCATGTACATAAGCATATTACCCATTGAACACTTACCGTTTCAATGTATTTCATTAAGGCTAAGCATGATATAATCCATTCATAAGCTTGGCATAACCCTAGGCACATCAACAACACATGTCAGTTCATTTAAACATAATTCGTATGAATTTAACATGGATAGCCTTTATACCTAAGCATGATTCAATTGAATTTATCATCCATCATAACATAACATGTTTTCAATGTAGCTCACCATTTTAATGTATTTCATACATACATGTTTTGGTTCGTATAGAACACTTACCATTTCCTTACAAATTCATGCCCGTTGAACCGATAACAATACCGTTGGATACGCGGGATAGCTCACACGAAGTGTGCTAAACATATAACCATAGTCTGTCCTTTCCTATACATATATGCTCACACGAGCTATGAAATGAGTATGTTCACACGAGCTATGAAATGGGCCTACTCACACGAGCTGTAGGTCAGAACGTAGCTACACGGTGCTACTCCACAAGCTATCGAGTATTCGCAACAAATGTCGAAACTCAGCCACCGGTAGGACATTCAAGACCAACACCCGAAACATGTAAACCCTAATGACATGTCATTTGTATCCTACATATTTCTACGGTTCAAACGGGGCTTGATATTCGTTGTACGTCATTAGATTTCCATCGTCTCATGGAATAATATATTTCATAATAACATATATATTGTAGCACCCTAAACCCATATCTGTCACGGAAATAAGGTTATGGAGCATTACTGAAAGTTTACATTTCAAAACAATCAAATATTCAAGAGATTCAAATCATAAAATAATTCATTACACATTCAATCAATCTCATGCGTATTGTCCCTTATACGAGCCTTTGAGGCCCTAAAAATGCTTTAGAAATGAATCAGGCCTAAATAAAAAACATATGGAATTTTTAGGAAAAATATGAAAATTATACGACCGTGTGGCCAAGCCCATGTAGGCATTTGAAGTAGGGACACACGACTGTGTCCCAGCCCATGTAACTCTCTGACTTGGTTCACACGGCCAAGCAACACGCCCATGTGCCAGGCCGTGTAAACTCTCGAAATACAACCTTTAAAAACCTACAGGGGACACACAGTCATGTCGCGTGACTGTTGTGGTCAATCTATCACCTACCATTTTAGCCACTCCAACAAGCATTAATTCATTGTCAAATGACACACATCAATAAGGCCTCACAAGTACCAAGGTTACACCAAACACAATGATATATACAACCAAACTCATCAAACTAACATATATCACAGTTCCACCTATACATGCCATTATAACCTTGATCAAGACATCAAAATCTACCAATAAAATCGATGGATAGTGTGATGGATCTCTAACTAGCTTCTAACCCAATCGAACTTCCAATAATCTGTAAAGTAAAAGAAAGACAACCACATAAGCAATGAATGCTTAGTAAGCTCATATAAATTTTAAACATAACATTCCATTTTCAAAAATATGAACTTTATAAGTCATAAATAAACCTATACCAATGCTTCAAGATTTATCAAACTATATAACTATCAACTCACAAATGAATAGGTTCATTAACCATAATAATGTCTTATAAACTGAAGTACATAATCATCAACCTTTTCTTAAAACAATGAACCATTTCATTTACCTACTTACCATTCTATTTACTTAGCTTAAGCTTAATTACGAATCAATTCACGAATCAGTATATCTATTCATGACATAAGTAAATTCACATATTTCATAAGTAAATTCCTTCCTTACAAGTAAGTCCTTTAACTCAAAAATCCTTTTTATTTCATCATATTTTGTTACATCTATGAACTTATCATTTCCATAACTAATCTTGCCTGTTTCATTTGCATAACTCACAAGCTAGTGCATTTAAACATATCTCTTTCACATTTAACTAATAATCATTCTGTAATTCATCATTCATCTCAAACTTTCCTATAAACATGTCATTCTGGAATCGTTTACCTTCACTAAACAAGATTAAAGCTAAATGAATGAATTAATCATACATGTTATACATTTACGAAGCACTTATAGGCTTAGTATTGAAAACGATTCATTATATGCTTCCTGTACTATAATAATTCAACCCAAACTCATTTATATATGTATATAAACATATATTTTTCACCGAATAATCACCAATATAACGATACTCACATATGATCAAGTAATTCCTTGAAAATTTAATATTTAACATTTACTAATATCTTCGCTATACATTAGCCTTTAACATTAAAATAATTTTATAAATTCTATTCGCAGTTAGCTCGACGAACTAGTAACTTGACTCAGATACTCGAATAACTACACCACACCAAAAGCATGGTGGATGCATAACAAGGGCACCGAAGTGTAGACAGGGGCACAAATGTGCAAACAGGGCCACTGTAATGCAAATAGAGACACCGAAGTGTATACAGGGGCACCGAAGTGCAAATCTCGTATAAGCGCGCATTCTAACCCTATTGGCATACCAATCGTATCCTAGCAATTACTACGTTCGAACGGGCATTTCATGTAATCCATTTCCCTTAAACATATTTATCATTCAATGGCACTTTATCATTTCCGTACACATAATATAGCATCAATACATATATTCATACTATTAATGTACCATCACAAAGATTAAAATCATCTATTAATCACTTTCATATTTCTCAATACACATGTTGTAACAATTCATAATCATTCTGAAATCACATATCTCATATTTGATAAATATTCAATAGTTTTCTAATAAATCCTTTCTCACCATTATTCAGTTATAATATTTTGAGTTCCAATTCACATTTTAAACATCATATATAAGTACATACATTCATAAAAAGCATTAACATTTTTTATATTTATAGGTATGTACAATTCTATACCTACGAGCTTACTGGCTAAATTGCAGAAATGTCAAAGTGTATGGGCATTTTGGTAATTTTTCATTCTACTCGATTTTCCACCCGATCTTGATCTAAATTAATAATTTAATTCAATTTAGTATTTTTTATATTTTACAAAATTGCCCCTAAACTTTTATTTTTATTCAATTTAGTCCTTGAGCCTAAAACATGCAAATTAACCATTTGTACCCAAAATTGAGCCTAGCCAAATACTTATGGCATCCAATACAGCCCATTATTGCAAAAATTCCACATAAAATCCTTGTACTTTTAATATTTCAACAATTTAGTCCCTAATCAAAAAATTCATCAAAAATCACTTAATAAAATACTTTTAAATAACAACTAATATCTCAATTTCATCATTTAACATCTAAAATCATAAGGTTCATCAATTGAAACATTCAAAATCTTTAACAGTTTCAAAATCGAAGGTATGGGTTAGCTGGACCTAATGGCTACGATCTCAAAAACATAAAAATTAAAAGAAACGGGTGAAAAATGGCTTACCATGCATGAATTGAAACATGGTCGAACCTCGGTTCTTCTTGCCATGGTGTTTCAGTGGTTTGAAGAAGATGGTAAGCATAAAATGTTTTTCTTTCTTTTTGTTTTACTTATTTTATGTTTTGATTACATTATTATTTTAATTAATAAAAATAACACATACTTAACATAAAAACAAGCATTGACCGACCATAATAATTCATCATGGTCTAATTGTCATATAAGTCCACCTAATTGCACTAAGTAATCCATTAAATCATAAAAATTCAATATCAATTAGGTTTTACATCTTTTACAAATTAGTCCTTTTTAATTAATTAAATATCGAAACGTTAAAATTTTTCAATGAAACTTTAATAACACTTTAATGACACCCCGTAAATATTTATAAAAATATTTATGACTCAATTTATAGAAACGAGATCTCGATACCTCATTTTTTAAAACCGCTTGAACTTAATAATTCACTTATATAGCATAAATTATCAAATCAGAAACCTTTTTAAAAAACTAATATTTATGAACTTACTCATCAGATTTGGTGTCTCCGAAACCACTATTTCTGACACCACTAAAAAATAGGTTGTTACATATATATTGATTCTTTTACATTAGAATAACACATCAAACATTCAATTTAACCAACATTTAAGTAATTATAGTTCATACGAACTTACCTAGCTAAATTGTAGAAATAACAAAGTATAGGGGCTTTTTAGTAATTTTTCATTCTCCTCGATTTTCCACTCGATCATGATCTAAATTAATAATTTCATTCAATTTATTAATTTAGGTAGTAAAAATTATTTCATGCAATTTATTCATTTTGACATTTTTTCAAAATTGCCCCCAAAATTTTACTTTTATTCAATTTGGTCCCTGAGCCTAAATCATGCAAATTAACCATTTTTATTACAATTTTCCACTAGCCGGATATTCATACTCCCCATTTCATCCCATTTTTGCAATAATTTCACATCAAATCCTTGTACTTTTATTATTTTAACAATTTAATCCCTAATCGATAAATTCATAAAAAATCACTTAACAAAATACTTTTATATAACAACTAATATCTCAAATTCATCATTAACATCTAAAGTCACATAGATTCATCAATGGTAACATTCACTATCTTTAACAGTTTCAAAATCGAAGGTACGAGCTAGCTGGACCTAGTTGCAACGATCTCAAAAACATAAAATTTATTCAAAACGGGGCTAAAACGAACTTGCATGCATAATCCAAAGCATGGTTGAATATTAAGTTCTAGCTATGACTTCCTTCTTCAACAAATTTCGGTGGAACCAAAGTTAAAGAAGATGATGACATCTTCTATTTGTTTTAATTTTCTTTTAATAAATAAATTACTAATTTAACCTTTGTTATAATATCAAAACTCACCTATTTAATGTCCTTATTTATAATAATAGTCTAATTACCATCTATGTCCCTTTTCCTTTATTCAATAATCCATTTAATCACTCTAATCAAATAGTGATCAAATTTTACACTTTTTACAATTTAGTCTTTTTTTGCTTAATTAACTATCGAAACGTTAAAATTTCTTAACGAAACTTTAATACAACCTTAATGACACTTGGTTTATGGTTTATGGAAATGAGATCCCAATACCTCATTTTCTAAAACCACTTGACCTTAAGGTCTAACCACTTGAACTTAATTAATCATTTAAATAGCATAAATTATCATATCAAAAACCTTTTTAAAACCATATTTGACTTGTAAATATTCATAAATAATATTTACAAACTTACTCGTCAGATTTGTGGTCATGAGACCATTGTTTTCGACACCACTAAAAAAGGGGCTGTTACTCGTCAGATTTGTGTGTCATTTATATTGATCATAAGAGCCTTAAAAATAACAAAAATAATAACAAATCATTTTCACCAATGCTATTGATCCTCAGCAACGGCACCAAAAACTTGTTGTGTGTAAATAACTAATGCAATTGTACAAGTGTACACGTCATTCAAGTAATAAAATGATAATTAAGTATCGTATCTACTAGGATAAAAAATTGGTAAGAAATTGAGGAAGTTATTATAATCCTATTAACTATAACAAACCAAAATTGACTAATTTGCTGATCCCCGACAACGACACCAAAAACTTATCGCATGTGAATATGTAATGCCAATGTGCAAGTATACACGTCGAATCTAATAAAGTGATAAGTGAGATCATCTTCATAGGGATCAGAATAGGTACAAATATGGTAGAGTTATTACTATAAACTATACTAATTAGGCTTATGGCAAAGTAAACAAAATAATGATTCAAAGTGAATTATTAATGTATGAAATTTTAAAAAAAATCAAATAATGAATAAAATGCTATGACAATTCTTTGAGACAAAGTTGAGAGGATTGATGTTGTTGAATGGGAAGGTTGGGATTACTTGGATTATATCTTAATAACATAATAATGTCATGGTAAAATCTTGACCAAAATTACTGCTCAGAGTATAACTACTACATTCTGCTTCTTTCGAGAGAGAATTTAAGCTATCATTCTAAGTCATTATATGTCTACAAGTCTTAAGAATACCTAACCATGTTCTTCTTGACTCAGTACAGATCACAACTATATGTCTAGAGTGCTATGAGTATTCGTTTCAGTACTCGCTTGTATCATTCGATTATGATCCAACTTATTTAACCTTTTTAGAATTAAATAAAGTCTAAGGATATACCATGCATTCATCTATGTTTAGAGCTTGCATGCATATATTTAAAATAATCCAAATCGAATAAAATAGTAGATCTACTCAAAATATCACCGTGATCATTAAAAGTATAAAGATAGACCCAGTAATTCCAACCCAAATGAAATTAGCTCATGGGTTGGGATTTAAAATCCAAAATAAGAATAACATTCAACATCATCATTAACATTTTAGAAATCACAGAAATCAATTAATAGAATGAAGGTAGAACTACAAGAAGCTTTCCCCACTCCAGCTTCCACTTCGACGCTGTTGAATCATTCAAGGCCCAAGGCTAATTGCTCGTCCCTTTCCTTGTGTTTCTACTTTTTCTCTTAAGCTTCTACCCTCTCCCTCTTCGATGAAATTTTTCACACGATTTTCTTCAAAGTGAAAACTGCTCTCCCCAAATCCCCCTCCAAAATCCTCTTGTAAAAATCCCTCCTCCAAAATCCTCGTGTAACAATCCCTCCTCCAAAATCCTCGTGTAAAAATCTCTCACCTCTCTTCTATTCTCTTTCCTCTTTTATAAGGTAGGTCCCCTCTCCCAGCACACACTTTTCTCCCTCTTTTTTAAGTAGATTTATCTGGTACATGTCCAACTGGCTGAGAGTGACGACGACTGAGTGTTGCATTAGCATTTTCCTAGAATTATGGCATTTGTGTTGGCAATCCATCCAACCTTTTTCCATGGAAATATTTCACTTCCTTTGTTCACTTCCTCCTTCTTCATCCTTCTTGCACCTATTGCATACAACAACCACTTCCCTTCTTCCCAACAGTAAAAGTAACATGAAATAACATTTAAGGCACAATCCAAATGTTATTATGCAATGTTCTAAAATTAACCTAAAAATTAAAATATATCTACTTAAGTACAGGCATTTAATCAAGCTTAGAGGTTCGAAAGATAACTCTTTTCAAGATTTATCAATCAATTAACAATTTCAAAACCACAACTACACACTAACCCATAATCCTTGTCAGATCTAAGTCACCGACTGATCAAGATTATTTTTCCTAAATTATACATAATTAAAGGATTATTAGGAAGGGTTAAAGAACCAAATATTTTTCTAGAAATAGATGGGAAAATTAAAGAAACAACAACCCCCTTTTGTGCCTCTAGGCGTGGCGCACCACCACCAACAGTGGCGAAATTAGAGATGATTTAAAACCAGAATTGAAATCACTTTAAAGGTTGGAAAAATACCCATTCAATATTTAAAAATCACCACAATTCTAGATGTAGAAAATTTGGTATTTTATTGAAAGATCCATAAAGAAAAATGTAAGAAAATGGCACTTATCAATGGAGGCCGATCTTGAGTGCTAAAATTTTAGATTTAAGGATGGAAATTTTATGATAAAATGAAAACAATAAGAGGAAAAGTATGGTGCAATAATCAGTTGCAAATATAAGAGAAATTGATGATGAATTTTGGTGGCTTGAGCAACGGTATACAAGGGAAGAAAAAAGAAATTTGAAGAGAAAAGGGGAGAGGAAGAAGGTGAACGGCTAGGGTAGGGAAATTTTGACTTAAATGTTGAAAAGTAAAAGAAAATTTTGTATTTATACCTCGGGTTGAAGGCTTGGGTGGCACAAAATAAGGAGGAGAAATTTTAGCAAAAATTAAGCTATTTTGCAAAGGAAAAGAATCAAACTTGGGACTTTAATCTAATTTTCATTCTTTATCATTTTTTTCCTTTAACCACTAGGCTATTTCCTCATTCTTGAAATAATTTTGCAATATTTATTTTAAAAATAATGCGTGTCACATACTAGGGTTTGATGCAAAATTTATAGAATAGTAAAAATCGTGCGAGGGAAGGGATTTGAACTTGGGTTTCAAGGAACGTTTCACTAACACTTAACCAACAAACCAACACTTCATTTATTTCCTAAAAATGCACAATTAATATCAAGAATTGATGCATAACCACTCTCTCTCGATTCATAAACCTGGTCCTACTAACCCCCAATTTTTGGGTCGTGTCACGATAAAAAAGAATAGCCTTTGTGGCGAAATCTAAACAGGGATGCCTTTGTGGAAAATTTTGAATGGATCGTCTTAGTGGTGTGTTCTATCTGATTTCTTGTATGGAGTATTCTGCTAAGTTTATGTGGCATGCACTGCCAGGAATATCTGGTAGGTAAGCTATGAAGTTGAATGCCTATCTCTATTGTAATATATGAGTAACTTATAATAGTTCTTTGATAAATGTAACCAAGATTAGGTAATGATATGCTCTGGAATAAGATTTGAATAAATTCAAAAGGGTTTTGCATGAAAAAGATATGTGTATCTGCATGTCAAGAAGGGTATCTGTTATGATGATTTGTAAGTATGAAAAGTAAAGGGTATCACATTTTCTTCTAAGTTTATTATGAATCTGAGTCACTACTAGTTGAATTATGAGATTCTCTAATAGCATTATATGGAGCTCATTTGGATGTTATACGCTATGATTTATCAATACGGATATGTGTACAGAACTGGATTAGGGTATGTCTATGTGATACCCTTAACCCGTCTCTATCGGCAGATTAAGGTTACTGAGCATTACCGTACAATCAAAAACATTTAAACCTCATATCATTCAACATGTTAATACTATTATAAATCAATCATTCACATGCATACCATCCCTAAATCGAGCTTTCGAGGCCCTAAAAATAGCTTAGGAGCAATTCAGGATTAAATTGAAACAATTTGGAAAGTTTAGGAAAACATCACAACATTGGAGAACAGGGGTCACACGGTCGTGTGGCCAGGCCGTGTGACATGGCCCTATGCCATGTAACTTTCAAAATAGGGACACACGATCGTGTCCCAACCCATGCCCTCCCAAAATGTCAGAAATGATTATCTATAAAACAATCCACAAGAACCAATAAGCTTACATGACTTAGTAAGGACATATAACATTTAATCTAAATATAACTAGACACAACTCATAAACTATTTGATTCAGGGTTACTAGAGTACAAACAGGGGCATGTATGTGCAATCAAGGGTATTGAAATACAAACAAGGGCAGGTATGTGCAATCAGGGGTACTGAAGTACAAACAGGGGCATATATGTACAATCAAGGGTATCAAAGTACAAACAGGGGCACATATGTGCAATCAAGGTTATCAAAGTACAAAAAAGGGCACGTATGTGCAATCAAGGGTACTGGAATACAAACAGGGGCACATATGTGCAATCAAGGGTACCAAAGTACAAATAGGGGCACATATGTGCAATCAGGGGTACCGAAGTACAAACAGGGGCACGTATGTGCAATCATACAATAGTTTTCTATTAACATATTGATTAAAGAATCATAATATAAGAATACAGGTAGAAATTCACTTACGTATTGAAATACTATGAACTTACCTACTATTCAATTCTGGCCAACACATAAGGACTAATCCTCTATTTTCTCTTTTGCTAGATTATTGCCTTTTTGATCCATGTTTTGATCTATATAATAATTAAAAACATTATATTAATCTCATGCACATTTCACATTCCATTTAAAGCATATGACCCTTAACTTTTCATTAATTACACATTTTCCCTAAAACTTTACAACTTTTGCAATTTAATCCTCTAACCCGAAAATCATCAAATTGACTATTTTCTAAGAACCAAATTATAGTCGAATATTATATGCTCTTTAACAGTCCATATTACACATCAAATTCACCATCCAACCTTGACATTTTGACATTTTAAAAATTTAATCCTTAAATCAAAATCTAACAATAATCACTTTACAAAACAACCAAATATCACAATCAAAGCTTCAAATATATAATTACCATCATAAACAACCAAGAATCATCAATGGTAACTTCCAAAATTCGTAACTGATTCAAAAACAATGCAAAGAAATTAAAACAAGCTTACATGCAAAGAAATTGTGCTAGCCGAACCCAAAGCTTCTCAACAATGGTGTTTTCTTTTAATTTCGATGAAACAATGCACTAAGGAAGATGATAGCATTATTTTTATCATTTTTCTTAAGTTATATTTATTAATTTACCTTTTTGTCCCTTAATAAAACCTTTATTTAAGCTAATTACTACCCATTATTGTCTATTACATGTATACTGATGGTCTAATTACCATATAAGTCCTCCCTTATATAAGTTAACCTATTACATCATCCAAATGCAATAATTAAAAAATTTTCACCTTTTTCAATTTAGTCCTTTTTCTTTAATCAGCAAACTAAACATTAAAATTTCTTAACCAAACTTTAATACAACCCTAATGAGTCCATAAATATTCTATAAATAATATTTATGACCCGGCACAATAAAAAATTGTGGTCCCAAAACAATTGTTCCATCACCACTGAAAAATAGGCCGATACAACTCTCCCCTCTTAGGAAATTTTGTCCTTGAAATTGTTACCTGAAAATAGATTCGGATACTGTAATTTCATCAATTCCTCAATTTCCCTAGTAGCCTCCTTAGTACCATGCCGACGCCACAAGACTTTCACCAATGGTACCCACTTATTCCGTAGTTCTTTGACTTCTCGAGCCAAAATTTTCACTGGTTCTTCAGAATACATTAAATATGACTGTAATTCGATTTCACTATGAGGAATCACATGTAAAGGATCAAATAAGTACCCTTTTAGCATTGAAACGTCGAACACGTTATCAATTTCTCAAGTTCAGGAGGTAAAGCTAATCTGCAAGCTACAGGACTGATTCTTTCAGTAATCTCGTACGGCCCGATAAATCTCAAACTCAACTTTCCTTTCTTTCCGAATCATAGCACTTTTTTCCACGGAGAAACTTTTAAAAATACTTTATCGCCAACAACAAATTCTATATTTTTTCTTTTCAGATCCTCAAATGACTTCTGTCAATCAGATGTAGCTTTCAAACAATCTCGAATAATTCAAATTTTGTCTTCAGTTTCTCGAATCAAATCAATCCCTACCATCTTGGATTCACTCAGCTCAGACCAATACAACGGCGTTTTACATTTTCTTCTGTATAAAGCTTCAAACGGTGCCATTTTGATACTAGATAGATAACTTTTATTATAAGAAAACTCAACTAAAAGTAGATATTTTTCCTAAGTACCCTCGAACTCAAGAATACAACATCGCAGCATGTCTTCTAAAATCTAAATTACTTGTTATGATTGCCCGTTCGTCTGAGGATGGAATGTTGTACTGAAATTGAGTTTAGTGCCCAAAGCTTCGTGAAGTTTACTCCAAAATCTCGATGTAAATCATGGACCACGATCAGAAATTATAGATGTCGAAACTCTGTGTAATCCGCTAACCTCCCAAATGAGTAATATGTTCTAACAGGAACAAAATGGTCCGACTTAGTCAATCTGTCAACAATCTCCCAGAAAGAATTTCTTTTTTGAGTTACATGCAAACTACATACGAAATCCATCGTGACTCGCTCCCACTTCCACTCAGAAATCATAAAAGGTTGTAATAATCCTGACAGCACTTGATGATATACTTTTACCTGTTGACAAATCAAACATTTGGCTACGAACTCACAAGTCTCATGTTTCATACCTGGCCATCAGTACATCTGTTTCAAATCACAATACATCTTCTTGCTACCCGGATGAATGGAATATGTATTACTGTGAGCCTCTGACAGTATATCACATTTCAAATTTAAATTATTCAGAACATAAATTCTATCGCGGTACTACAATGTACCGTCATCACTAACATTGTATTTTGTAGTCAAATTATCCCAAACAAAGTTTCGTTTCATTATCAACTTCGAATTGTCACTTGCAATTCCCAAATTCGTTGTAGAAACAAGGGTTTAGTCTTCAATTCCACCAATACAGAACCATCGGCAGTCAAAGCCAAACGAGTGTTCAACGCTCGAAGTGCAAACAATGATGACTTTCTACTGAGTGCATTCATAACCACATTAGCCTTTTCGAATGGTAATCAATAACCAAATCATAATCTTTTAGTAGCTCTAACCAATGTCACTATCTTAGATTCAGTTCCTTCTGGGTCATTAAATATTTGAAGCTTTTGTGATCAGTTTACACATGACATTTCTTACCATATAAATATTGCCTTCATATCTTCAAAGCGAAGACAATAGCGTTTAGCTCAAGATTGTGAGTAGGATAATTCTTATCGGCTTTAATTACCAGAAGCATATGATACCACTTTCTCTAACTGCATTAAAATGCAACCTAAACCATTGAGAGATGTATCACTGTAAATAACATATGTCGTTCAAGATTCAAGCTGAGTTAACACTAAAGCTTCTATTAACATGTTTTTCAGGTGATCAAAACTCTATTGACACTTATCAGACCAAACAAATTTGCATTTACTGAATTTCGCATATAGTTGTTTTTCATGCAAAGTTTTCATGACCACTCTTAAATGCTCGGCATGATCTGACTCGTTCAACGAATAAATCAGGATGTCATCAATGAATACCACTACAAACAGATCTAAATATGGTTAAAACACCTGATTCATCAAATCCATGAATGCTGCAGGAGCATTGGTCAAACCAAATGGCATCACTAGAAATTCTTAGTGACCATATCTAGTTCTGAATGCATTTTTCGGTACATCTTGCTATTTAACTCGCAACTGATAATATTCGAATCTCAAGTCGATCTTTGAAAATACTGTAGCTCCATTTAACTAATCAAACAAATCATCAATACAAGGTAACATGTATTTATTCTTAATGGTGGCTCTATTCAGCTATCGAGAATCTATACATAGTCTCATTGACCCATCTTTCTTCTTCACGAACAAAACTAGAGCACCCCAAGGTCACACGTTTGATCGAATAAATCTGTGATCTAACAACTCTTGCAACTACAGTTTTAACTCTTTCAATTCTGTAGGGGCCATCATGTACGAAATTATGAAATTGGAGCTATTTCTGGCACTAGTTCAAATACAAATTCTACTTCTCTAGTTGGTGGCAACCTGGGAAATTCTTCAAGAAAAATATCAGTATATTCTTTGACTATCAGCACTTGCTCAATTTTTTATTCAACCACTTTCGAATCAAGAACGTGGGCTAAATAAGCTTCACATCCCTTTTTAATCAATTTTAAAGCTAACAGTGTTGAAACACATTTGTAATACAATAAACCCCATCTGCTCTAACACAAATAAATTCACCATTTGGACGCTTCAAAAAAACTTGCTTTCTTCGACAACTCATTATAGCATCATGCTTAGATAACCAATCCATTCCCAGAATGATATCAAAATCATCAAAAGGTAGCAACATCAGACTAAGGGGAAAATTGTAACCCCTAAATTTTAGTGGACACGATTTACATACTTGGTTAACTAAAACACACTGACCAGTGGATTCGTAACTTTGACAGTATATTCAGTAAACTCAACAGGTAATTTCTTTTTTTCTAATAATGCAATGCATATATACGAGTGAGTTGATCTTGGATCAATCAATGCATATACATTAATAACAAAGAGATAAAAAGTACCCGCAATAACGTTTGGGGTAGTAGCTTCCTTACGAGCTCTGATTGCATAGGCTCTAGCTGATGTTCTAGCTTCATATCGTTTATTTATCTTGCTATTCTTCCTTCGACCGGGAGTAGTGTTTCTAGCATTTCTAGATCGTCTACCTCTCTGTGAGGTTACTTCAAGCTTGTTTGATTGATTGCCAAAATCATTCTACCTTTTCAGACAATCACGAAGGAAATGGTCAGTAGATCCATAACGGAAATAAGTTCCTGACATTGATCGACAGTCACCAAAATGCCTTTTGTTGCACTCGTCACAAAAAGGAATGATTCTTTCAACATTTCTTATGCTTCCAACAGCGACCATGTCGCATGGTCGTGTCTCACACACGGCTGAGACAAAGGAAAATGACTTGAAAATGACCTATATTTCGTCCACACGACAGAGACACATGCTCGTATCTTAAGTCGTGTGGACGAAAAATAGGTCATTTTCAAGTCATTTTCCTCACCCAAAACATGATCACTTATACAAGCCATAAGCACTTATTTTCAAGAATCCAAAATGTACCTAACATATGTATATTCAAGCTAGATCATCATGGTATTTGTTCATACAACCAAAATGCCCAAAAGGCACCTCAATCACAACAACCAAACATTTGCATAGTTTAGCCATAAATAAACCATCTTTTGTAACTAAGTCTATGCCAAAACTTACCACAATCTTTACATGCCAAAATCATACTCAAATATACACCAATTTGGCCATTCAACGTCTATCATCACTAAACCTTAGCAAAATTGACCATATGTCAACCACATCCAAACATACCACACTGACCACATTCAAACATATTAGACGAACCATTCATAGCATGCATTTTATTTGTCATTCCAACTCCCACTATTTAAGCACCAAAATGCCAAAATATCAATAATCATAAGACCACATATACATGCCAACATAACAACCAATCCATCACCCAAAATACCATATTTACAAGCCAAACATAATGGTTATTTCATCAAGCACAAAACACCTATACATGCCATAATCATGACTTAAAAACATCAAAATCTATAGATGTAGCTGATGGATAGTGTGGTAGGTCTCCGGCAAACTTCCAACCCAAACGAGCTTTTGGTTCACTAAAAGACATTGAAAATAACACAAAATAAGCATACAATGCTTAGTAAGTTCATATATCATAAAACTTAACTTACCATTTCTTAACATAACAATAAAATGTAGCATGGCATAATCCAACCAATAGCTTGGCCAAAGCCTAAGCATCAACACAAACATGTTAGCATACTTGAACATAAATCATAGGCAATTTAACATGGATGGCCATTAAACTTAAGCATGAATTAATTGGATTTGTCATCCATCTCAACATAACATAATTTCCATGTATCACCATTTCAATGAATTTCATACATACATGCCTTATTTCATATTGAACTCCTACCATTTTCTTTCAAACTCATGCCCATTGAACATATTAAAATACCGCTGGATACACGAGATAGCTCACACGAAGCGTGCTAAACATATAACCTTAGTCTGTCCTTTCCTTTACATAAATGCTCACACGAGCTGTGAAAAGAGTATGCTCACACGAGCTATCAAAATGGAAACGAGTTGTGGGTCAGAACGTAGCTATACGGTGCTACTCCACAAGCTGTCGAGCATTCACAAAAAATGTTGAAACTCAGCCATCGGTAGGACATTCAAGACCAACACCCGAAACATGTAAACCCTAATGACATGTCATTTGTATCCTACGAATTTCTAAGGTTCAAACGGGGCTAAGCAGTCGACGTAACATCGTTGGATATGCAACAATTATTTACGTGGCAGTCCACAACACATATATCTCAATAACAAGCATATAAACATTATGCAATTACACAAACTTACCTTGACGATAAAACGTATATACGAAGTCGATTAGTTCGAAACTTTATCTTTTCCCTGACCTAAAGTTGTACGAGGTTTATGTTGACCTAAATGAAGAAATTCAATTCATTCAATAATCATTATATTCAATTCAATCCAAATTCATATTTTTGCAAAATTACACTTTTTCCCCTAATGTTTTAATTTCTTTATAATTTAGTCCTTAAGATCGTAAAATGAAATTTATGCAATTTCATCACTAACCCATGCTAGCTGAATTTCACATAGGTCTCTATCAACTCATACAATTCATTATTTCACAAATTACACCATGAATATTTCACAATTTTCAATTTAATCATAATTGACATTTTCAATAAAATTCACTTTATAAAAGTTGTTTATCTAACAAAAAATATTCATTTTCTTCCATCAAACATCAAATCACATGAATTCATTCATGGAAAAACCCTAGACTTTTAATGGTTTAGCAAATTAGTACCTGGGCTAGCTAGTTTAAGCTACAACAACTTCAAAAACATAAAAATCATTAAAAATGGGACAAAAACGTACTTACATGCAAGAGACTTGAGTAGATGAAAGTTCAATCTCCTTTAATGGAGTTTTCCACCCTAATTTTTGGTTGAAAAGATGAACAGACAAGGTGATTCATTTGTTTTCTATATTTTACTATATTTTATTTATCAGTTTACAACTTTAACCTTATTAATTAACCTTTAAATTACACATTAAATGTCCATTTTTGTCCACTCATATTAACAATGGTATATTTACCACATAAACCCTCTAACCATTTAATATCATAGCTATTAGATCCCTTTAGCTCATAGAAATCAAGTTTTGTATCTTTTGCAAATTAGTCTTTTTTATCGAATTAATGCATACGATATTACTAACTGTTGTAGACATTAAAATAATAAATAAATATTTTCACATCGAATTTGTGGTCCCGAAACCACTGTTCTTATTTCACTAAAAATAGGTTGTTACATTTGTACTTTCACAACAGTTATCACAACCACATATCACAGGTTATAGCATCTCATCCCAATTCACATATTCACATTCACATAAGCATATAATTCACAAGATCAACATAGGTATGAGAAAGCTTACACTCGAAATTTAGAATAAGGGTTTAGGCTACTACTAAATTCCCAAATAACACATGACTCGTGTCTACGAGCAACGATTCCAAACATTCACCAATACGCTTTCACCAAGAAGCCGAAAGCTCAATCCATACTTTCCTAGCTCGTAGGTGGTCCTAGCGAATCCAGAGCTTCAACACAATAAATTCACACAACAATACATTCAAAAATCAGCCAAGGACTGACCACAAGCAATCAAAAACATAAGGCTAAACTAAGTTCTCATGTAACTGAAACCTATAACATAGCAAGCTTTAAATTCAAATATCTCGGTCTATACTCAGTATTTTCTCCTAAAACTAATTTCATTCATCTTATAATTCACCTACAACTATTTCCCAGCCTTTAAACTACAATAAAATACTCAATTCATAGTGTCAACTTTTTCGACATGTTTTATGGTTATTTTCTAAAAATTCATTAAAACTCAAGAAATATTTGTCAAAACTTCAAAAAAAAGTTTAGAAACCCCTTAATCATGTAAAAAATAATTGAAAAACACTTTGAAACCACATTTTTTTCAAAATTTTGAAATTCACCATTAGCGACTCTATTTTCGACTTTTAATCAAAACATATGATTTAATGACTAATAATTCAGTTTTAAAGACTAATTAACATTAAAAACTAATGGGTAGATGAATCGTTACCTTTGATGAAAGAAAAATAGATATTTGTCGAAAACCTAGAAAACTCACACATAAAGATGATGATGAAATCTGTAACACCCTAAACCTGGCCTAGACGTTATGGTCGAATCTGGCGTGTCACACTGAAGTGTTTTTTGAAAACAATGTTTTCATTGAAAACCCTTCTTGAAATTTCAAACTTCTTGCCATTTAAAACTTGTACAAAACCTCAATTTACGTTTGCTTATTTTCAATCGAGGTTTATTAAAGAAACATTGTTACCTTGAAAACCTTATTGTTGCGGAAGCTTAATTTAAAACAAGTGATTTGCAAAAACGTTTTTAATTAAAAATTGAGTTGCAGAAATGTAGTGTTAGAAATTAGTTATTATTTTGGAAAATTGTATTCTACTTCTAGCAGATATAAATCACAATCACATCAAATCCCAAATTTAAAATCCAGAAATTATAGAGGCCTTATGACAACTCGAATCAAAATCAAAGTGCTTTAGTAAATGAGCAAAACAGAATAAAACATGTGCAGTTGTGTGGCCCTCTCTAAGTCCCTCGCAGCTCCGAACCATCTAACGCTGGGGATTACCTGAAAGGTTAAAAATGGGGTGAGTTTACGAAAACTCAGTGTGTAATCCCCTCATTAAAGAAATTGAATTAGACTAGGCCTGAGCCCTTAACAGTAGCAGTATCAGTGTGGGCCTTAGCCCATTACGGTAATAGTGGAAAATGGCCTTATCCCCCATCAGCCTAGGTTGGGCCTGAGCCCAAATCAAATGGCACATATCATATATATCTGGGCCTAAGCCCATCTCAATATCAGAATCAGTATATGCAATGCATAAACACCCATACCAACCCTGCACTCCATCTCCTGTCCAACCCTACACTTTTGTAGGGAATCAACCCACCCATCCCTACACTTTTTATGTAGCACTGGCTGCGGCACTAACCAATATTGCAGCAGAGCTGCCAATCACATAATCGGCTTATAGCCATCGATGGGTCCAAGTTCTCTCGTGCGACCCTCACATCAATCACTTCCTCCAATACAAGATCCCAACCCCATGCAGTATGTCGTGTATGCAGTATGCCATGCTCAGAATCAGTCATATATATATCATAGAACAAGTCAGTCATACACACATTTCAATTCCTAGAGATATAACAGTCATTTTACCCTATAGAGGTATTTCAGTAATTTTATCCTTTGGAGTATTTCGATAATTTTACGGCCCATGGAAACGCCCATTGAGGCCTCAATAGTCCAATGCCCAGTCTTGTGGGCTCGATTTTCCCGCACGAGTGATCGCACGCTTATGTGGCCTCGATTGTCGTGGTTTCGACTTTTCGACTTTTACCGATTCATAGTAGAGAGGGTGTGATTACACACCTAATTGTGAAGACGCATTAAATACACGGACGTCGAACCTATATTTGGCAGTTAACTTCGTTAATCGATTACACAATTACACAATTACACTTAAGTCATCAAGATTGCTCACTTACCCAACTATGATCGAGCGAATATGAACGATTCGCTTACTCAGGTATTCGCCAACCCTCGTCCCTTCTCAAGATTCCTAGGCACCAACTATAATTGATAAGCACATAAATTGATTCGATAAGGGAAAAGCATTTATTTTACTATACTTACCCAACATGCGAGAGTACAACGGCAGGAAATAGCCTGACGATCGGCCCCAAAAAGATAGGGGGAAACGGTGATCAGAGGAAACAAAGGGGGGAGAAGTTGATTAAGAAAACCGAGTGGGTGAGGAGAAAAAGAAAAAACAGATGAGGAAAACTAGATGTGGAATTCAGCCACAAGGATTCGACCTAAAGAAGAAAGAGTAGATGTTGAGGTTTGGGAAAATAAGAATGAGAAAATACGCAGCAAAGTGGAGAGGGAAAAAGGAAAGAAAATTTCTGCAGAGAAGAGTAAAGAAGGAGAAAGAGGTTCGGCCAACAAGAAGAAAGACAATGGAGAGATTCGGCCAAAAGCAAAATTGAAGAAAAAGAAATAGAGAAGATGAGCAGAAACGAATCGAAATTTGCCAAAATCAATACCAAATGCAAAAACTGACCAGAATCTTCACCTGTGCAAGAGAGAAACACTCCAATACCGAATGCTTAGAATGACCAATTCGGCACTTGTATTCCCCTTAGCCGAAATTTCTTGAGTGCCAGAGTGTCCCAAATCAGCACAACTCCTCCCCTCCTCAATTCCTCGATTTTCGACACAAATCTCTCCCCTTATTATTCTACCGATTTCTCCTCAATTCCCTCTATGACCAGTTCAAACTTTCTTCGGTAGTATTCCACTCCAACTCTGCCACTTACACAGCTCAAGTAGCAAAATAACAATCCATTGTGCAACCCAGGATTTGAACCTCAAACATCCCAATTACACTGCACGCCACCTTGCCACCAGACCACAAGCCTTTTTTGTGTCATAAAACAAACACTATTATTGATAAAGCCTATAAACCAGCGTCCAAATTCATTTTAGGGAAAAACTAAAAATTTTGCCAAGGCTAAGACTTGAGCCCAAGCCCCCCTATAACCTTAATGACACCACAACCACTAAACCACATGCTTCCTTATGACATTTTTTTTACACAATAATTTAAAAGGCCTACATCCAAGCATCCAGGGTTTTATCCACTTAAAACCAAAATTTTTGCTGAAGCCCAAGTTTGAACCCAAGACTTTTCCAACTCTTCTCAAGACCCTTAACCACTAAATCAGAAATACTTTTATGCATAGTTTCCTAATCGTTCCCTTACTCAAGGCCCAATACTTCTAGGCCCAAATTTTGGGGCGTTACAGAATCTTTGGAGTTTTGGGATGTTTTCTTCAAGATTTATGAAGGTTTAATACTTGGGGAATGATGAAAATCAAAAGAGTGAAGATTTAACAAAGAAAATTGAATGAAAGGGTTGGGAGAGCAAAAGGGACGGCAAGCATAAGCTTTAGAGAGAAAACTATCATGAAATAAAAACTGTAAATGGGAGGTTTTAGGTTGGATTTTAAAATCTGGTCTAATTACATCTTAAAAACTCTAAGTTTTGACTCTTTTACAAATCAGTCTTATTTTCAAAATTAAAGGTATTTAAAACTCATTTTCAAAAATTGATTTAATTTTCTAAAAACTATAATTGAAAACATTACCGATATACCATGTCGTAAAATTTCCAAACACTCTAAGGCTAAAATTCCTAAAATACCCCTAAAACTCCTGGCCCTACTTTTGGGGTGTTGTAGATCGTGCCTCTCTCGAATATCCATTTTGTTCCTTATCTGGGTGGAATTCGGGTAGAGGTGCTCATGGGCCGGGCGGCCCGGCCCGACGACCCACCCAAAATATGGGAGGGTTTGGGTAAAAATATAGGCCCAAAATATGGGCTTGGGCAAAAAACGAGGCCCGTTTAGAAAACGGGCCGGGCCTCGAGCACCACTTTTTCAGCCCGAGCCCGGCCCGGCCCGGCCCGATATAATAAATATATTTATTTTTTTAATTTTAAAATATTTTTTACATGATTTTTTAATTTTTTTAATTTTAAAATATTTTTTAAATATTTTTTGTAATTTTAAAATATTTTTAAAATACTTTTTTAAATTTTTTAATTTTAAAATATTTTTAAAATACTTTTTTCAATTTTTTAAAATTTTTAAAATAAAAATGGGCCGGGCCGGGCCCGGGCTTATGATTTTTTTCTCGAGCTGGGCCTGGGCAAAATCTTAGGCCCATATTTCGGGCTAGGTCGAGCCCGGGCCTAGGACCCGGGCTAAAATTTTTTTATGGGCCCAGCCGGCCCATGAACACCTCTAAATTCGGGTAACCTTTTGGGACGCAACGCAGGTCCTTATTTGGCACCAACTCAAACGGTGCATTGAACACAAGCGCCACATACTCTCATCTGGGACGAATGGGAATTTAGGACTCCATACACTATGAATGCATTGTAGTCAGTAGACGTCATTAATGTAAGGCGCATACTCAATTCGTATGTTCCTACATACGGTAATTGCATGTGTGCATGGGAACCGAAGTGCTTTGAACCTCCCACAATTGTAGGCCCTTTCCATTAGGTTCACATGATAGGATGCACCTGACATTTCTTGGTTAGGCCTAGCGTATTCTATAACTTGAAAATCGAGGTTTCGACTCGAGTGTTACACTACATACATCATGTTCGCTCATGTTGTACTTTGTCAAACCTCTTGCATCATGTCATCATAGAATGTACGGTTGCCCGCTATCATCGTAAAATGCACCGTTGCCCACTATCTTCCAACACATGCCGACTCCTTCTTAGGAAACAAGGTGGCCAGTTAAAAGTATGTCTCTTTGACAACCGATGTTACTAGCAAATGACGCATCCCCTTCGATACCGAATCGATGCACTCGACCAAGTTTGAGATCATGTGCCCGTATCATAGACCCCCATCATATGATTGTGTTCACTATTCAAACGATATTTTTGAAACATAAGCCACACCGTAGGCATTAATGGCGTTCAAGTTTTTTAACTTTTTGATGGAAAACATGTTGGACAAGCTCGTAACCTGTTGATAAATAGCTATTGATTAGTGCAATGAAATAACCCCGTAATTGAAAATTTGATGTATAGTGAATACAAAGTTAAAACTACAAACCCTTGTCGATGACTAGATCTCGCTCAGTCACCAAAGGATATTTTTTATAGTAGTTGGATCCTACATGTCGTATGCATTACCGATGATAAGTGCGATCCTAGAGGAATTCGTGACGATCAATCACTTAGAGTATTCTGGGTCTCTTGTTCGATATGACCCAGTGCCGAATTTAAAATCAAATACACTAACTGAATATCGAGCCCGAGTGTCTAGATTGGGGTTAAGTTGATACCTCGACTAGTATTGACCCTAAAGTTTAGATTGATGTCGGAGACCGATGAGTGTCTACCATAGATGTTTCGAGAATATCATAGTTGTCACTTTGAAGGAGGCCAGAAAACCTATCGTACAACCTTGTAGTAGGACTGTATGCTTTAGCTTTGGTACTCGTATTTGCCACGATGGTGGTCAAAGATGGTCAGATCCATCAACATCGACGAACTCGACATATAAGTCAATAACAGTATTTTCGTTTTCGATGTATGATGATATGATCATCTCAAGATGCGTCTCGCTAATCGCATCGAATAGCTCATACTTATAGGGGTCAATGGATATAAGATATTTGTATTGTAACCTCGTAATTCTTCCCTGGGTCTATCCCTCGACTTTCCTCCTAATTCTGGTCTGTAGCTCATGCATTTGAATGGTACTATTGAACGCAAATTCCACGGGCTTCACTCCTACTAACACCACCCCAAACTCTGTATTACAGATTTGACTATTGCAGTACAAAATGGATTTCACTCATCGATTCATTTTAATATTGGTCACGATTTGGATGGATAAACGTAAAAAAAAGTAGAGAGTTGTCCGAAGGAGTACACGCTACTCTGCTCTATTTGATATTAACTTGATGTGTGTCTACGTTATGAAAATTACGCCCCTTTTATAAGAGAATTATGTAAGGAGAGAGAATACGTGCTATGAATTTCGGTTACAAATGTACTTTTTCGTTGCATATTATATGGTGAAAATACTTTTTATCACTCGTTCAGAAGTCGTATAATTTCATCGAGATTCGACGCTGTATAATGTGCTCAACAGTCATAAGAAAAGGTTCTTTGCTCGAGCTTTCTCTAACAAATTTCCTATTCCCGGGGTAGAAAGGACCTGGCGCTTTGAATAATTCAGACACTTTAAACAGTTCAACATGTTTAGAGTATGTTACAGTGCACTTTCAAAGTTTTCCTTTGCAAACAGACCCTTCCTTGCGGCTATAAGATGGCTCTCACATACCAAGCTTCATCATCCCTCAATCATATAATTTCTCTCCAATCCTCTCCATTTCTCTACTATAAACCATTTCTCAGTATTAAAAATTTCGGTTGCTAAAAATATTTGGTTTACGTTTGAGGTATTCTTGAGTTGTTAATGACGTAATATCGCTCTGAGCCGTACAAATTTCATATATCATGCCGAGATGAGATCATTGCCTCCGAAGCCTATCCTAAGTGTAACAGCCCAAAATTTACCCTAGTCAGGAAGTGGTTTCGGGACCACAAAACCGAGTTATGAAGATAATTAATTGTTATATTCTATGTTTATTATGTGTGTACATGCATATGTGGAAGTTTCATGCCTTAATTTTGCCAATTGCATGAGGAATTATTAAATAGGGATCAACATGAGACATGGTGAAAAATGATAGGTTAATTTTAAAGGGGCTTATTAGTGCATGTCAACACAAAGGTGGACTTGCATGTCAAATTGCCCAATTTTCCTTATAGTGGCCGGCCAAGGTGGGTTGATGATGGGCAAAATATTTGTTGAAATTGATATTGGGTTATGGGATTTAATAAATAAAAGAAAATAATGAAAATGTGATGAAAAAAAAAGGGGCTTCATTCTTGTCTTCTTGGCCGAATTGAAGGAAGGAATAGGGGCAAAGAACTTTCGGCCATTTGAATGTTTAATAAGGTTAGTATGTTGTGTTAAAATTGTAAAATTTTAGCTTGTTTTAGGTTAATTATCATGGTTCTTACTTAGACCATGCTAATTCTTTTTAAAAAACTTTGATGGATGGATGGACCATTCGACTATGGCTATTAAAGAAGGAATTTGATTATTTCCTTTAAGTTTTGATGGATAAAGAAACAAAAGGTTGTTGATGGAAGAAGTTAATGTGTTAAGAGATTATATGAAACTTATTCATGTTTATATATGTTATATGCATTGAAAATGGTTGATGATTTTGGAAGTGATTAGATTGAATCGGCCATGGTATATCCATAAACCCGATTTATGCTTGTTATGTGGTGGAAATTAAGGGTTAAATGTATGAAATTTGATGTATATTAACTATAGGTAATCACATACGTAAGGTCAAATTTAATTTGGTATATTCGGCCATATAGGTGTATATGTTTGTGATACTATTTTGTTAACTCTTGATAACAGATTAAGGGAGTAATATTGGCTTATAAGGTTGAGTTGATTCATGATGTTGTATATTAGAATAAAAAATACTCAAGACTAGGTTACCATAATAGCGATAATGCATTCGACCTTGAAGCATTAATCGAATATGGTTAAGGTTTTGATATTTTGAACAAGGATAATTGTGAAATGGAGTGAAAACCGTTAAATTATACATAAGTATCCAGCAAGAAAATTAAACTACTAAATGTGTTTATTATAGATCAAGACATCAAAGGGAGAGAATCAAGCAAAGGCAAAGAAAAGATCATCGAGTAGCCGAGTTGGAACCGTCTTACCCAACATAAAGTAAGTCATTAAGCATATAGTTGGTATTAATTCAAATGGTCATAACGTTTATGTAATGATGCTGAATGGAATGAATAAATATATATATATGCATGTACGTATGTGGTGATGAAAGTGTTGAATGAAAAGAAAAGAGGTGAGATGTATTGAGTTGTTGATCTCGGCACTAAATGTGCGGGTATAAACATTTATGACCATGAGATTGGCGCTAAGTGTGCGGGTTTAAATTGTGCAGCACTGAGTGTGCGAATTGAATATGTAGCACTAAGTGTGCGAGTTTGACTATGTAGCACTAAGTGTGCGAGTTGACTATGTAGCACTAAGTGTGCGAGTATGATTATGTAGCACTAAGTGTGCGAGTTGATTATATAGCACTGAGTGTGCGGACTTAATAAATATTCTTGAATCATTATGGACACTAAGTGTGCGACACTATTGAGTCGATCACGGATAGCGGATCGGGTAAGTATCTTGAGTTCATGGCTAATAGGTGCTATGTTTATATTTGGAGTTGAGCTTGGTAAGTTGAACCTATGTGACAAATATACTTGAAGTCACGTACATAAGATTTATCGTGGAATGGGTGAAAGGCCGTTTAGTTGTATGATTGTAACGAAAATAAACTGATTTATGAAAATGCCTCGAATATTCTATTGATGAGTATATGGAATGTGAATGCATGATTTGGTATGAGATTGAACCGATAGGTCGGAGGAACTATGGTATGGTTCGGTATGGATGGAGTAACTAGCCTCGTTCCATTTTGTTTCCTCTTGTGATAATGTTATTAATGGATGGTAGTGTATTGCTTATGACTTACTGAGTTATAAACTCACTCGGTGTTTCCTTGTCACCTATTCTAGGTTTCTTGGACTCATCTCCTTTTGCGTGGTCGGGCCGTCATCGAAGTCATCACACCGGATAGCAAGTTTTGGTACTTTCTTCTTAGTTGGCTTAAGAGAACATTTCGGCATGTATAGGCTATTATGTTGTGTTTGAACTTTGGTATGTAATCTTTTAGCCATGCGAAAATGGCATAAATGTTCGGTTGGGTTTGGATTCATAACGTTAGGTCGCAAATCTTGATAATTCGACCTTTTTATGCCATACGTCATGGTTGATTATTTTGGTGTTAAAATTCATGATATGGCAATAGTGTAGTAGGGGGAAGTTTGACAATGATTAGCCTTTGGCATGGTTAGTCATGATCATAATTTGTGATATGCATGATGAATTATTAGTTAGATCAAGGAGTAAACACGAAGTGGGCATAGTTGCTTTCGTAACAGATGCTGGCAGCAGCAGTGACATGAGATTGAAAAATCACTAAAAATAGTAGGAGTGGAATTAATTGATGAATAAATTATTTAATCGAAGTTCGATGAGTCTATTTTCATATAGACGTAACGAAAGGATCATATGGACAGTATGTTAAGAGATAATCAGGTTCTCGTGGGACAGGGCCAGAACGGTTTCTGGATTCCCTGCTCCGACTTTGGAAATTCATTATAAATTAACCAGAGATAATTAGGAGTCATACCATATATGTATAGATTCCTCTCTGAGTCTAGTTTCTATAGAAACAAACGGCATCAGTATGGAAGTTCTGTACAGGGAGATATCCAGGTCGTAATGCGCAAAGGTCAGTGTAGTCGACCCCAGTAACATGGGAGACTTTGACTAATAAACTGTACTAATTGGCCCGACCAAAAATTCTAGAAAAAGAATATGTAGATTGGAATATGAGTCTAGTTTCAGGGAAAATTCACGGAACTGGATTTTGAGTTCCAGAGCTCAAGATATGATTTTTAAAGCGACTAGTACGCAGATTGACAGCTTGTCTGGAAAAATTTTAATAAGTGGTTTGAAGTCTGTTAACACCTCGTGTTCGACTCTGGCGACGGCCTCGGGTTCGGGGTGTTACACTAAGGAAGTAGGTTTATAGGGTGATTTTGCTTTTTACAGTCAAGGGTGGAAGTCAACGTAGAGGTCTCAATCGACAATCGTTATGCGGTAATAGATTGGGGTATAACAAGGGAGCCAGTTAACGGTCGTTACGGGCCACGAGCTCAACCTTTTTGAATACCCGAAAATGATGCCCTATAAATACCATACAAAAGTTTGAGGGCATATTCATACGGAAAACCTCTAGGGCTTCCAGCTATAATAGGTGTAATTTTTTCCCCATTTCCAGGCAACCAGTACATTTAACCTTCCTTCTTATTCGAAGGCCGACATTGTTGTGGATGCAAGAGGACTTTTAGGCGGGGAGCGGCTATTGCGATGCAGTAAAGGTGATGCTCCTTTCGGAGCGACGATGGTTGTCATTATTACACAACCCATAAATAACTACAATTGTTGTCGTGCCGACCCGAGTTTGACCCCTACTGTGCTAGAGCATCCGCTCTCCACCTGATGCCCTCCTGTTTGCACCTCGGTGTCAACCTTTAGAGAAGAATGAAAGGTTAAAGATACCGACTGCTTAGAAGTAGAGAAAAAAATATGTTGATTACATTGGAAGTCCCCATAGTTTTTCCGTATGATTATGACCTCAATCTTATGTATGGTATATATAGGGCATTGTTTGCGGGTATTTAAAAAGCTTGAAATCCTAACCGCGTAACAACTGTCACTTGGCCCCTGGTTATACTCGATCTCGTAACTGCATCACTGCCGACGACTAGATCTTCACGTAGACTTCGACCACTGATTGTATTAGGCATTTTTACCCTGAAACCGTATTTCCCCACGATGGTTTTATAAGGTGATAGTCTTATCCTGCCATGGCATATGAAATGTATGTGTGCTAAGGCACGTTATCACATCCCTGACCCCTCAAAATTACCTAATAACTTTCGTCGTTTCAGTCAAAAACCCTAAACACTTTCAAAAAAACCCTAAAATCTAAAAAACCCTAAACTTAACCTTAAAAAATTATAACCCTAACCCTAAAAAATAAAAAGCCCTAACCATGGAGAGAGAAATGGAAAGCGTGTCCAGTTGGGTGCACTTTACTACCATCTGTGCAGAAAGAACGCCTAACTAGACGCACTTTTCATTTCTCTCTCCTAAAATTGGCCAATTTCTCTAATTAAAGTTAAAATCGGCCTAAAGGCCTTATTAAAAAATAAAATCAACCCATAGGCCTTATTTAGCTGAAAAAAGACATGTAAAATTTTTGGGTAATATTTGATGAATAAAATAATATGGAATGGTTTGTATACTACCATATATTTTGCAATTATTATTATGATAAATTATTATTCAAAATTTAATTTAAAAATAATACTCACTTTGAAAATAATTCAAAAATATTTTAGAAATCAAAGTTTAAGTTTTGCTTCTCTATTTTTTTATTATATGATATGCTTCATAAGTTAAAAATATAAATGGAGAATGATTACTTTAAAAATAATTTATTTTAATAAGAATTTTAATGTTAATAGTAATAGAAACAAGTAATATATATTTTAATAAAAATAAGATTGAATAATTAAAGATTAATATTTTATTGTAATAAAAACAGGATTAAAACATTGATTAAAATATTATATTATAAATATAATTAATTAATTAATGAAAAAACCAATTAAAGAATTTACTTTAATAAAACATTGAATGTTAATAGAAATAAAAATATATAAAAGTGAATAATAGTTTATTAGAAACCCTATTACATGCGTATGCGTGTAGAAATAACAAATTTATGAAATAAATATGCGTTTAAAAATAGTATACACTAAATAAGGAAATGTGTAATTTGAAATTAATTAATAATAATATATTGAATATATACAATGTTAAAATGAAAAAAAAATTAAAACTGTTTATCATGGCGTTGTCATGTAATAGCCCAATTTTAGGCCTAGTCGGAACAGTAGTTTCGGGACCACAAATCCGACGAGAAAAAAAAATGTAAGGGCCTGAATTTTCAGAGGTGTCGGAACAGTGATTCGAGATCACTAAATTCGACAAATGGGTAGAAAATATTATTAATTTAGTAAGTATAAGTTAAATGTGAAGTTAGGAAAATTTTTGAAATAGTGAATAGTGCACTAGAAATAAATATTAAAATAATTAAAATCGAAATGAGGTATCAAGACCTCGGGGATTTTAAACCGAGCCATAAATATTTTTATAAATATTTATGGAGTGTTAAAAAGTTAGTATTAAAGTTTCGTTAAGAAATTTTAAAGTTCCGATAATTAATTGAACAAAAAAGGACTAAATTGTAACAAATGCAAATTTTTGAGAAATAATTAAATAGCTTAAATGATAAAAGGAAGAGGGGTTAAAAGGAAAATAGACCCAATGTCTGTTTGGGCTGGACGGCAAAGGCATGAAATCAGCAAGAAAGTAAGAAGAATTAAGGGCAAAATTGAAATATTGTAAAATTTGCTTAATAAAGTTAGGACCAAAGAGGAATTATCTAGATTTCTCTTCATTTTTCTGAATTCTCATCAGCTAAAACACCATGGAAGGACTTCTTCAAGCTGGTTCTTCATATTTTTATTACAAGTAAGTTCAATTCTTGACTATTTCTTGAAATTTTTGTATTTTTATGACTTTTACAACTAGGCCCACTTGTTAAATTCATTAATTTTTGATTTTATGAAAGAAGTTGAAAGTTGATATGAATATGTGCTGGAATTATATGAAGATTTATCATGAAATTAGAGCTTTAAATTGTTCATATGCTGATTTTATTGAAAGAATTGAATAGAAAGTGAATGTTTGGGACCTAATAGTAAAAGAGTTTGAAGATAGAGTTATATGTGGAAATTCTGAATTTCAATAGTTGTGTAACAACTTATAATGTCTAGGTAAAGTGTTAATTGAGAAAATTAGATTAATTGAGGGGTTAATTGAGAAAGGACCGAATTGTATAAACTGTGAAATTTGGGGCAAAATGGAAATCAACATTTTGCACTAAAGCAGTTTTGGACAGCAGCAGTAGTGTAACTTTTAAAAATCACCAAAAATTGTAGAGATTGAATTAGAGGATTAATAAAATATGAAACTAAAGCTTATTGAGTCTAGTTTCTTATAAAAGAAACGGTGTGAGCAATGGAATTGTAAATCATGAGATATAATAGATTAACGGATCTTAATTTGGATCTCTGTATCTCCAGATAAAAATAATTTAGTGACTCTGACTCGGATAAACAATTTTGAATATACATGTGAGTGAATAGTGAAATTATAGCTAATGTTGTTTAAGTGTGTTATACACATTAAGGATGTGGAATGGAGAGGAGGAGGAGGAAAATTGGGAAATATATGAATGATTTGTGTATAATTGGTCATATGCTTGATTTTAATTGATAAACGATGAAATAGAAATGATGCTTATATTTGTGCATTATTGGTCATGGTTTAAGCTCATGTGTGAAAACAAAAGTTTCATAGTATGTGTGTATGGTATATTTGGTATATGATTTGGCATGAAATAATGTCATGAGTGGTTTATGAATTAACACATGTTGGTAAGCCTGATACATGAATAAATGTTGTGCTCATCCATGCTTATAATGCTTATGCTATACGTGTATTTGGCTAACATATTTGGTGTATATGCTTAGACTTTGGCCAAGTAGTGGCTAGATTATGCCACGTTAAATTTATAAGTTATGCATTGAAATGGTTTATCGTGTGGTTAGTTCTAAAAAGAGTTATGTTTAAATACACTAGCTTGCAACTATGGTTGAATGATATGCTTATATCTTGTGTGATGTGCATAGAAACAAGTGGAAAGATAATGAAATAATAAGTTCATATGGTTGAAATTTAATGATTAAATGTTAATTTCATGAATTATACAATGTATGATGAAATGTATTCATTTTTGAAATGAGAATAAAATAAAAATGTGAAAAATCGAATAAATGATCAAATTAAGTGGAACGCCGGATTTGAGTACTTCTGATCAAGAGATAAAGTGATAAGTGGTAGCTTTAGCTACACTTATCTGATCAAGTGAGAAAGTGATAAGTGGTAGCCTTAGCTACACTTACCTGATCAAGTGACAAAGTGATAAGTGGTAGCCTAGCTACACTTATCTGATCAGGGACAAGTGATAAGTGATCATACGTAAGACCATAGTTATACTATGGCAAAGTGAAAGTGAAGTACTCAATTTTCAGTAACCGTTCCCTAATTTGATTAAGGATAGTAAGTGACAAATGGGCCCAAAAGAATTAAAGTAAATGGATAAGTGGTAGTGTATTTATATCAGGACGATGTTGTTATTCAAGTTAAAGTGATATTTTCATTGCAAAATTGAGAATTTCATAAATGTGTTATTGAATGGTATAATCAATAAACATTGAGTTAAATGGTAAATACGTATTAGTGTTGAACTTGATGTCATTGAATTCTACGTGAATTAAATGGAAATTGCTAGTGATATGATCTAAATCGTGAGCATGAGAAATTGCGAATTGAAGGAAATGGAAATGAAACATTGAATTGCATGAGTATGTATCGGGTCTCGTAAGCCCTAATTATTATGATTATAACATTTTGAGGATATACTGTGAAAAGTTATAGGAGATGTTAATTATTTTGAAAGTTTTAATTTAGATGAAATTTTATAACTCGGTTAAATACGTTTACAAGTGTATGTGTTTTGGTAATGCCTCGTACCCTATTCCGGTATTGAATACGGGTAAGGGGTGTTACATGTCATCAATCTTGAATCGGTGTCGAGTGAACATGTTACAAAAACTCAATCAAATACATTAATATATTTATATTTACACACAATTGATGGAGATAATAAAATATGCATAATAAAAATTGAAATGTACGTAACTATAAAAATAAAACATTAGCTATATTAAAAATAAAAAAATTAAATAATGCAACAATTGGTTCACGTTCAAATCCCACTATATGCTAATTTTTATTGGTTTTTTAAAATAAAAAGAGTAAAATCCCTCAATTAATATAATTTATTTTAACTACGGAAAAATATTTTTGTAATTTTCCTAACCGAATTGGTGAACCAGTTAAGGGTGACACAAACTCAGTAGAAAACTTAATAAATAGTATAGATATACAACAGATGGAGATAACAAATTGTGCATATTAAAATAAAAAGGCATAAAATACGTCAAAATGGATCTTTCGTTGAGTGGTAAATTTAAAATTTTATTAATCCAATTACCGTGGGTTTAAATCCCACAATATACATATTTTTATTGATTTTTTTGTGAAAATGAAAAGACTAAAATACTAACCGAGTGCCGAGTGACACCGATTAAGAGTGACACCAACTCAATAAAATACTTAATAAATATTAAAATGATATTTAGAAAAAAAAAACCAATGAACTATTGGGTTATAGAAATGTTAATAGGCTTAGGTTAAATCTTTACTCATTACATTTTTAGTTATTTTATTTTAATATTTCATACAAAATAGTAATATAAAAAATACTATTACATTAATATTATTTTTTATTAAAAAAGAGTTTTTAAGTAAATTTTTAATGAAATTATATTATATATTGTAAAGATATATATGTAGATATAGCGTGTGTGTATATATATGATAATTGGAGCAAGGAACGGGCATGCCTCACAATAACAAGATCAAAAGGTTGTTTATATTATAGATATGCAATTATTTATATTTAATAAAAATATAAATTTATCAAATAATAAAAATATTAAAATTATAAAGTACAAAAGTGGTCACTAAATTATTATATTCATTCTATTTTAATCACTAAAATATTAATTTTTTCGAATTAGTCACTAAACTTTTTGAAATAAAATATTTTGGTCACTTTTCCTTTTGTTGTCATTTGATGTGTAATAAAAAACTGATTTGAGATTTTTTTTATTGGTCTAGCAACAAATTTAATCCTTCAATATTTATATATTGTATTATTTTGTTTCTAAATATAAAATATTCAACAAATCTAGTCCTCAATATTTATAAATTCTTTATATTTGTTTAAAATTTTAAAAAATCAATAAACTTAATCTAAAAATTTTACAAAATATGTCAATTTAATTTTAATTTTAAAAAATTAAAACAATTAAAAATATATAAATTTAAAGAAATCATTTTTATCCCTTTTAACTAACCCTTGTATAAAAACAATGAAAATTTATCGGTCGTGAATGAGTCGAGTTCGGTAGTAGGATTTGGGTTTATTGGACATTGGTTGGATTACTTTGACAGTTAAAAGAAGAAGAAGAAAAGATTGATTATTGCAAATAAGATTTGGTTAAAATTTGGTCCTGATGCTTTGGGAAATTCCATTTTCCAATAACAGACAAAAGTTTTCAACCTGTGAGAAATAAGATAGATAAAAAAACAAAGGGATAGCTTTATCCTACAGCTAGATGTAAGAAGCTTATTGAAAAGTCTAGAATTCATTGGGGAAGAGATCTGTTAAGTGAATGCCAGAAGCCATAGAAGACGCATTCCGTTTAGGGCCAGTTCATCATTGTTTTTGAGAAGTGCTTTTGAAAAATTTGAGTGTTTGGTATTACTGTCAAAAAGTACTTTTGAAGAATAAAATGTCCATTTTAGATATGATATTATAAAGTAACAAATATGTATTTAAATAATGTTCAAATTAGTTAATATTATGATATTTTATTAAAAATATAAAAAAATAATTTATTATAACTTACTTTTAATATTTTAATAAATAATAATTTTAAATATTTCTAAGTAATTAATATTAATTATTTATTAAATATAATTAGAATATATAAACTATATTTAAATATTTAAATATAATAATTAAATATTTGTAATTAGATATTGACACAATTGTATTATTGCAAAAATTATTTTTTATTTTTAATTAATGTTTTTAACGCATTTCTATTATTTTATTTTAAAATGTATTTGAATATATAACTCATATTAGATATTAACATAATATAGAAAACATAAACTTAACAAATAAAAATATTAGATATATTTGGATTGAAATTTTAAAAAGGGGATAATATTTATATATCAGATATAAATACTACAAAATTTACAATAGCATTTACAATTTAAAATGAATTCATTAAACTAGAAGCTATAGCATCTCTTGTTAATTCCATTTCAAAACCACTAAAAATGTTTGATTCACCGTCATCATCACTATCATCATCGTCGTCATCGTCATCATCACTTTGTGGACCATGCGCATTTTTTGAATCAATATTATTCTCATATGCCGAGTTAATATCTTCGTATTCCATAAAATCTGCATCATTTCGACCGACATGTTTTCGGATAAAATTGTGTATCGTCATTGTAGCAACAACGATCATCATTTGCTTTTCAAAACTATAACTTGGCATATCCCTTAAAATGGCCCATTTTTTTTCAAAACACCAAAAGTTCGTTCAATCACACTACGTAATAATGAATGTGAATGATTGAATATCTCTTCTTTACTAGAAATTGGTCTACCTCTTCGGAAGTTACGTAAATGATATCGTTGACCTCTATATGGTCCAAGATAACCTTTCATTTGAGGATATCTAGAATCAACAAGATAATATTTTCCTACAAGTCATAATACAACAAACAATTAATTCAAGAATTTTTTTAATAAAAAAATCAATTAAAGAACTTATACTTTATTATTTAAAAAATCACATATAAATAAAATATCTAACCATTTGGAGGGTGCGGAAATTTGTATTTTGGATCTCGAATTGCATCAAGAAATATTCTAGTGTCATATGCCGATCCTTCCCATCCAGCCATGACAAATGTGAAACACATATTAAAATCACATACTTCCATAACATTTTGAGTCGGGATACCTTTTCTTCCAATATAGGGAATTTGTTCATTTGGTGGAAGAATAGCCGCAATGTGAGTACCATCAATTGCACCTATGCAATCCTAAACAAATAATCATATTAGTCTCGTGCATATTTTTAGTCGACCAAATATATTAAAATATAATAATATAAAATTAAATTTTAACCCTAAAATGCGGCATATATCTAGAATCATTACGTATTTGTTCAGGTATTGAGCTAAAAAAAGGATCTTCTGGTGCAATTAGATCAATGGCCATCCTTGAAACTTTCTCAAGCATAACTGCAAAGTATCGACTTATTGTTGATTCAGACCTTTGAAATCTTTCTCGACATCGGAAAACTTTTGCACCGGTGCCCAAGATGTATAAAAAAATTCCCAACATTTCAGTAGAAGATATGTTTCTTGAAGTTTGCAAGTTGTATCTTGTCTCCAAAACTCTTAGCAAACTTGTGAATACCATTTTAAACATCCTAAAATTAATCATACAACGTGATTCATGACCGTCAAGGATCTCTCGGATCCATGTCTCACCTGACTGTTTTGAATCCATGCATGGTTGCCTCAATATATATTTCTCGTAATATAATTGCACAGAAGAAGATGCAATAGCAAATATTCGGTTAAAACATTCCATGCGTTGTAACATCTCTTTCTTTTCCCTTTCATCATCACTTTCATCACCGCTATAATCCTCAACTATACTCATCACCTGTGAATAAATTTTATCTCCAAAATCACATATAAACAACCATTAATAAAACTAATTTAATAAAAAATAAGTGGAACATAAATTCAATATCTAAAGACCAAACATAAACAACTATTAATAAAACATAATTGATACACATAAATAAGTAGAACATAAATTCAATATCCAAAAACTAAACATAAATAACTATTGATAAAAACATAATTCGCTTAAGCCATTATAACTAAAAGATTACACATAAATAAATATCTTTGAACCCTAGAAGGTCAGAAAATTTTCAACTATCCTCCATTTTCGTCTTAAGCCACAAAGCTCTAATCTTGGGATTAATTGATAAAAATATAATTCGCTTGTCCTTATTGAGCAATAATCTAAGTGCGAAAAAGTATAGAGGACTAGCTTCTGGAACTTCTTCCGACATGCTGTCAAGCATTTTGACTGCTTGTGGAATACCATATGGATCCATAACAGGAGTCAAACTAGATGTGGCTTGACTCATATTGTTAGCTGCATTGCATAGTTTTTCTATTTGACTGGACAATCTTGCAGCCCCTCCAATTTGTTTTGAGGATTTCTTTCTTCCAGTTTTAAAATGTGAACTTGACGTCTCAAGATTTTTTTTTTACTGTTTCCATCAATTTGAACATCATTTGAAATGTGAACATCATTTGAAATGAGAACATCATTTCTCATATTTTCTTCTTCACTCTCTTCAGGTATTTCGTGGTTAACATCCTCAAAAAAATCACTACAGAGTGTACCAGAAGAAGGTGCCCATGCTTTATCACCTGTTGCAATTATCCCCATGAACATTTGATTCAACTTCCTTTCGAATTCAGGATCAATGCCCAATGTTTTAAATTTTTTAGTTTCAGGCACAACCTACATATAAAATGATTGATTAATAATAGTAATTGGCAATAACCTCATAAATAAAAAATAAAAAATATTTAGAATTTTTAATGTACCTGAAGCCTACTCTCCCACCATTCATCAGATGCATCAACGGTTCTTTTTATAGGATTCCACCCTAAACCAGTATCTTCTCCTTTAAGTTTCTTCCAAGCTTTCCATTCTTTTTTTAAGGCATCCCACCTATTTTTAAGTTGTCTTTGTGAAAAACCCTTACCCGTTTCTTTCTCAAAGTTGGTCATTATTTTCAACCATCTATCTTTTGTGAAATGAGTACCAGGCCTATTGCCTTTTAATATCTCTTTAATACAAATATCACAAAATATGTCTGTCAATCTCTTATCCCACATTGCTTTCACTTTTTCATCACTAACTTCAATCGCCGAAGTACTCATCTATTGTGTATACGAATAGATTCATTTCAGCCAGTAAAGCAAGGAAGAAAATCAAATGTCACATAAATATATATGTTTACATGTGTATTAAAAATTTAACTATATACATGAACAAAAAAAAACAATATAAAAAATTTAACTATATACATGATAAAAAATTAAACTATATACATGAACAAAATCAAGTCAATATCCTTGTCCTTCCAGTTTCAGCTTTTGTTTGTTACCTTTTCACTTTAAAACAAAAAATTATAATATTTATTTAGCAAAACCGGAAATTAATGTCATCTAGATAACTTGTCCAACTTTATAGTCATATCATGAATTGGTTTATCATTTGAATCCAATATGAAAAACACATATATAAAGACAAGGATGATAAAGTAAAATTTTTATCACTTGCTATGACTCAAACAGAACCTTCCCTCTTTTCACTTTTGAGTTATGAATTTGGTTTTGACCTTAAATATAGACTCATGAACAAAAAGTACTGCTGGATTTTTTGACCATTTTTAGCCTAAAAGTTTTGTTTGATTGTTGTATAAGTTTGGACCTTGTTAACGCATGCTGTATTTCTTCAATGATTGGTTTCTAACATGTAGTTTTTTGTGTGGTTATTGGTGTTTCATAGTCTTACTGTAACTTGTTTTCCTTTTTCTTTTCCTAAATACAGAATGAGACTGAATGTGCTTATTATCTAAGAACTGGACAATGCAAGTTCGGGAGCAACAAAATGAGAGCTTCATTCATTCTTCTTGATTTTCCCATATTTTTTTTTCTCTAAAATTTTCGCATTTTACTAAAATTACAGTAAAGAAAATTTGTAGTAATTATTTTAAATATTATCCCAAATATAAATTAAAACAAATAAACAAAAAAAGTATGAAAAGTTTGAATTTCTAATATAATTTATTTCCACAAAGACTAAGACTTATAGCATATATTTTTCTCCATAAATATACTACTTGGAAAAGTTGTGTGAGCATTGTTTCAATGGAGGGAGGAAGATATCTACTTCATTGCTTTCTTTTAGCTCTTCTTACTACCAAAGCAGCATCTCATCTTTTTCAATCCAATGCCAATGCCAATCGAAAGGTTAATATTGAATTTAATTTCTTGTCTTTTTCTTTTTCTAAAATTTCCATTGGTGATGAGCTTTATTTTAAGAAAAATAAAAATTGTAATCGATGAATATTCAGAGCTATTTTGTGTATATGGGTGACCGACTCAAGGATGGAGCTTCCACAGCTTTGCTTCATAGCAGCATGATACAAGATATTTTTGGCAGGTGTGTAAACATATGCTGCCTCTGATTTTTTTTCTTAAATATCCGTATCTGATATTTATATCGTGTATATATATATAAACTGGGACCAAGGTAAAAGGGCAGTCAATAGCCTTAGCCCCTCCTAATAATTGTAATAATTAATTATAATTATTCCCAAAACAAAATAAAACCTGCTACTGGTGATTGAGATTGGAGCATGCAATTGGAATGAATGCAGTGAGTCGAAGATGTACAGCTACAAAAAGAGTTTTAATGGGTTCATGGTGGATTTGACTGAGGACGAAGCACAAAAAATGGCCGGTAAGTGTTACACTCCAACCTCACATGTAAAATTTCTTCAAATCCATTATGATATGTACACAAACATTTAAGTTTGTATTTATCAATTATTTTTTATGAGATAAATTTAGTGTTTAAATGTGTTTGGATAATACTAGAGGTGACAAGTGAGGCAACTTACGAGGATTAATTAAAATTACTTCAATTTTGGAAGTGTAGTAATTGGCATTAAAAGCGTTACAATTGCCAAGCCTTAAAAAGGGGCCTAACCCAAGCTATGTTTTTCTTTCTTCACATAGACTCTACTAAAAGTAGGTTAAATTTCTATATTTATGATTAAGGAGCCATTTGGATTTTAGATTGTCCAAATCAAACCCCTTTTAGACGGTAGAAAGAACAAAGCGGTGAGAATTATTCAGGCAAGGCATGGTCAGTGAAAGCATCGGTCAGAGGTAACATGCATGACAACAAGTTGAATGGGCATAAACAAGACCGCCAGAAATGGAGTTCAGGGGGTCAGAATAGTCCTTCGTAGAGCTCGGAACAGTCATGAGAGAGATTATTGATAACATGCACGACAACAAGCTGAGAAAACAAGCTACTGAAGAAGCAATGGTGGTTGAAGATGGTTGAAACAGTGGGCAGGCAAGCAAAAATTAACTGGTAATTTGATTTGTTTTTTGAATTTATATTAACTGGTTGAAGATGGCTGAAACAGTGGGCAGGCAAGCAGAGATTTTTATATTGATTTCGAATTTTTGAATTTATACCTTTTCTTTTTGTCATGGTGATAAGGTCTTCTTGGTCGATAGGAAATTGGGGAATTGAATATTTAATTCTGAGTATCTTGTTTATTATATGGATATAATCCTAAAAACTAAGCTAAATTATAGGTACTAGGCTCAGCTAATTCTGATTTTGCATGTTTTTTGCTCAAGCTAAAAGCTTCCATCTGTGTACTTTCAGAAGCCAAATAGATTTGAGACAATAGTAGCCGTGTGAAAAGAGTTTGATGCTTAGTACTGCATATCTTCGAGAATTAAGTGGTTGAGTCCAACGAAATTTGTATGTCGGATTATGGTTATTCGGTTTAAGCTGTTAGTTAATAGATAATTCTTTTTTGTTCTACCATTGAATGTACAGCACTCTGGGTTAGTATTTAATATTTGGAATAAAGATGTATGCTTTCCTTTTGGTTTCTAGAAAGTAATGTTAGGGGTATTTGGCAAGAGTTTGTGCGAGTCCTCATGCTCAAGTGATCCACATAAGAGTTTGTAGCAAGAAAAGGGATAATTTTTTCATGTGTTCAGCAGTTTATGCGAGTCCTCAAGCTAAGGTTCTGGACTTAATTGTTGAATCTTTTAATGAGCCTTGGCTTATAGTGAGTGATTTTAATTCGATTTTGGATAGTTCGAACAGGAAAGGTGTAGCTCGTTTGGTACCTATTTGGTCGTGATTTATTTCAAGGTTTTGTTTTCAATCATAGTTATCTTCTTAAAGATCCAACAACATAAGTTCAACCAAATATATCCAACAAAAAAAATATATCCAACCAGCAGCAGAGGGCAAAGATAAACTCAGGAAAATCAATCCCAGACGAAAATCAATCAATATACAGAAGAAGAGAAGAAGAGAAGAAAAAGATAAACTCACTAGCAGAGGGCAGAACAAAGCAGAAGGCAGAGAGCAGTGTACCAGCAGAGCGAACCAGCGTAGCAGTAAAGGAAACCAGCAAAGAGCAAAGAGCAGAGAGCAGTGTAGCAGCAGAGGGAACCAGCGTCGTGTGGCTAAAAAGGTAAAGCAACCAATCCAAAAGGACTTCTTGGCTGAAAAGCTAAAAAAATCTACTTCCCATTTGCCCAAAAGTCCTTCTAAGAAGCTGATATTTTGCTCTAAAATGAAAGTGGTTCTCCATTGCTTTTAAAAAAAAAGTGCTTTTTTAGCTAAAAGCCCATCTCAGCCGGGTTGAAGAACGGAGCCTTAGTCATTTTCTTAAGTGTTTGCTTTGAAGAATGTTAATGTTGCTCTTTAGAATGAAGTATTATTTTTTTTTGAAATTTTTAAAATTAAAATTAAATTGATAAATTTTGTAAATGTTGAGAATTAAATTTATTGAATGTTTTAAAATTTAGATAAAATGTTAAATTTTATAAACACTGAAGGATAAATTTATTGAATAATTTATATTAAGATAAAAATGATAAAATATATAAATATTAGAGGGTTAATTTATTATTAAATGAATAAAAAAATCAAAATTATCTTCTCCTTAAAATATTAGTGATTATATAAAAAAATTAATAATTTAGTTAACAAAATAAAGCAAAGTGTATAATTCAGTGGAATTTTTGTACTTTACCCATAAAAGAATATGTTGGCATTCATACACCCAGCCCGACCCGGCTTCTCTCCGTGATTTATTATTTATTATTATATCAATCAGATAGAAGGAAAAATCATCAGAAAAAGGAGTAAAGCAAATAAACAGGAAAATGTCAAGAACGTCAATGGTAGGAGATTCAAGCTCCTGGTCCACCGCTCTCGTCAAGATTTCACCTTACACTTTCTCCGCCATCGGTATCGCAATCGCCATCGGTGTCTCCGTCCTCGGCGCTGCTTGGTACCCTTCTCAGTCAAATTTCATTTTGCATGTAATCTGGGCATAATTTATAAATAGATATTAAATTGTTCTTTCTTTTTAATAATTTATATTCATAGGGGAATATACATAACTGGGAGTAGTTTAATCGGTGCTGCTATTAAAGCTCCTCGAATCACTTCCAAGAATCTAATTAGGTAATTAACCCCCCTCTTTTTTGAATTGCTTTTATTGCGTGATTTGTAAAGCATCAAATTATTATTATTCCTAAAATCCCTAATCTATTAATTTTGTTGAAAGATTTATTAATATATCATTTAATAATGCTCTATGTTTCAGATATCTTGATTTGAAACTAAAATGTTTTGCTGGCCTTTGAAAATCAGATAGCGGAAAATAAGGAAATGATTGATATTTTTAAGTTTTTGGTATATCCCGCAGCCTTGGATCTGTATAATGTTTAAGGGCGGAACTTCAATCCAGCTAAAAGGAAGGGCAGGCAGGCTGGCGTTTTTTAACTACAATCATGATTAACAAGAGAAGCTATGATTTTAGTTTTCTCTTGTATAGATCCTTTCTATTTGTTCCGAGATATTGCCTTGCAATTTTAGAGATGGCCTCCCTGCTATTGTAATTTGACTAGTTGCTGTTTGCTTGCCTTGCTCGATTCATGTAAATGTCAACTGGATTAGTAGCTCTAAATGAGATTCGATGGACTAATGGAATACCGTTACGAATCTCAAGAAAGGATTTAGTAATTAAAGATGGTTCACCTTTTCAATTGGTTTTGTTCAAATTTCTGATCTGGGTTAAAATCTTATTACAGCTTTGCCAATTATTCGTTTGAAATGCTGTTTTTATTGCAGTGTAATCTTTTGTGAAGCTGTTGCTATATATGGTGTAATTGTTGCAATTATTTTACAAACAAAGTTAGAGAGTGTTCCATCATCACAGATATATGCGCCTGAGTCTCTTAGAGCAGGATATGCAATCTTTGCTTCGGGAATTATTGTTGGCTTTGCAAATCTTGTTTGCGGGTTCATCTCTTAGACCCCCTCTCTCTTTTTCTCTTCTTTTACTCTTTTAAATGGAGTCATCCGAACGAACATTTTGCTTATTTCTATACACTTATGATTTACTTTTTTGTGACAGATTATGCGTAGGAATAATTGGAAGCAGCTGTGCACTGTCTGATGCACAGAACTCGTCACTTTTTGTAAAGATTCTTGTGATTGAGATTTTTGGCAGTGCACTTGGATTATTTGGAGTGATTGTAGGTATAATCATGTCAGCTCAAGCAACATGGCCTGCAAAGTCGGTGTAATTTTCCGCTCTTAGTAATAACTTAGCTCTGTGAGAATGCAATCTGTTGAATGCATTAGTGCTGAAAATGGCGCCTACATATTTTTTCTTTGTTTGTTATATGTAACCATGTATTTAGAAACATGCTTGGAAATGCTCTCTTTTGTTCCGGTAATGATTTGTTGAATTAGGAATAAAATTTCTTATAAAAAACCATGATTTATGGTTTAAGTGTGCTACCGAGATTTATTGGTTCTTTTATTTTGTTATATCGTCGGCATTTGTGTTAAAACTTGCTTGGAGACTTTTTTTTTTTATCTTATATCGTCAGCATTTGTTATATCGTTGATTTGTGCCAACGAAGTTTGTTCTTCCATTAATCTTTCCGGTGTATGGCTATCATTTTTCTTTTTGGGGTGTGGCAAAATAACTCGAATTAAACAGGTTATGTTCGGATCCGACTTGATAAGGTTGGGGTTTTTTGTCAAGGTTGGAATTTTTGTTTGAATTTCAGGTTTCGGGCAGGGTAGCTTTTTAAATAGAGTAAATTACATCATAATTTACTAAATTATGGATAAGTTTTCGTTTTGACTACTTAATTAAAAAAGTTACGATTTGTTCATTAAACTATTAAAAAATTGTCATTCAAGTTATTGAATTATTCAAAAGTTTTTAATTATGTATTAGACTGTTAAAATTTTCTTTTAAACTTTACAAGTGAGCTCCAAACAACGATCCAATGGTCTAAACATTGGATTAGTACTTATTGATAAGTAAAATAACATATATGAGATCTAAGTTGATTTAATGGTCACTGTCGGAGATCAGATAAAAAAATTGTTTGAATTTTAGTTTGCAAATTTATGGCTTTCAAAATTATTTCATAAAAAAATGAATGGTAGAAAAAAAAGGAAAAAAGAACTTCCGATTGGTGTACAGGGTACAAAAAGAGAAAGTCATATACTATCGATTTTAATAGTTTGATAATTTAAATGAAAACTTTTGAATAGTTTAGTGATCAAAATTGTAATTTTTTTTAGTTAACTAATCAAAATGGAAATTTATTCATAATTTAACTAATAGTGTAGTTTACCCTTTCAAATAATAATATTGTGTCAGTTCCAAGTTGAACTCAACCCGTATCGCCCATCTTGAGAAAATTATCAATGTATCCTCTTTTAATTCTATAAATAATTTTAGTAACTTTTAAAACTTTTATAAGATTTTATAAGATTTTAATTATTATTTATATTTTATAATTAGATATTTTCATTTTAAAAGATTTTAGAATATGCATTTTATTTAATTTTGTAAAACTAAATAATATAATAAATTATGCAATGTTTCGAGGCAGGGTGGAGTTAGATCGAGATCAGAGTGGATAAACATCACTCATCTCGCTGTCATCCTACCCATTTTTATGCTGCTAATTTTTGCCATTGCTGTTCACATTTTGTAAGTAGCCGATGGAAAGAAATGAGATCAACAGGTACGTTACATGAGACTACAAGATGAACAGGAATAAGCTAAAGTGCAAAATATCAAGCCCTCTGATATGGAAATTATTCACTTTGTGTTTAATTAAGAGGGATTTTTATCAAAATAATATAAAATAAAAAATATTTCTCAAAATAATATGGGTTAGAAAATCATTTATCAAATTAATATGTTTTTTACTGTAAAAAACAGTGTTCATACTGATTGTGCAACACTAACCCAAAACTGCGTACCATCTTTACATTATAATAGTTAACTACAATATATATATTTAAATGAGTGTCGCAATAGATATTGTTTGCTTCTTAACACTTAATCCGTATTTATCTTAAAATAAAACTTAAAAAACCAACAAATTGCTACAAAAATGAGAAAGAAAGGACTCACAAAATTGTAATTATTTAACCCATTAAATCTGAGGATTGTTTGCTTTAGATTGTCTGAATTATTTGTTTTCCACTAAAGTGGGTGTGGTTTCTGGAGTTGGTGGGTGGTTACTGTTTCATGGTTTCTTCTAATTATTATTTATATTTTTAATTACAATAATTCCAAATTTCATTTCTTTATTTTACAACATGAAGAAGTTAATTTATTTGCTTTAATTTGTAAAAAAAATATTTTCGTATTTTATGGAAAATGAGAAATTAGTTCAATTGGGTAATGTTATACCACCCCCACATATCACCCATAGACCCACCTCCGTAACACCTTTGTATCATTTATGACACCATTGGACACACCTTCGTCATGAGCTACTTTCTTTAGAAATACATCAGGCTCCTTAAATGTGATGAGATAATTAGTGATTGCCAAGTTACCCTATTGTCATGTCACTAATTTACAAGGTCACATCATCATATCTACAATATGACAGGATGTGACTCTGCTGCTAGCAAGATATTTACATGTGGCATCTCTTATGTCTCATATCTCTTTTACCTAAGGGGGGATCTAAGCTCTTTCTTCTCTTCCTATTCAACCACTCTTTCTCTCCACCACTTTTTTACGATCACTCTATGCCCTCCAAAAGTGAACTACTAATCACCTTTGTCAATCCTTCCTCATTGTTGATTCTTCACATCAACACTTGGTACGGTGAATGTGCATGCTCATATTCAATCCTAATTCGAATATCCCATCCATCAATTAAAGAAGAGAATCTCTGTCCCAACCAATAGACTTTTGGAAAAATCCGGTTTAAAAACGGTTTTCTATCACAGAGAAAAATTAAAATTTTGAAAACCGAGTTGATTTGTTATATTTATAGTAATAAAATTTTTTCGAAAAAAATATTTGTGTTTTGTATGAGACTGATTCTAAACGTTTCAGGCTTTCAACCGAACAACCTTATCCTTTATTCTCGTATCACGAATTGCTTTGGGCACCCTAAACCCGAACCGATCACCGAGCCCGAGTAACAAGACGCCACATTACATGTCATAACATCACACATTACACACTGTCTCATTTGCATATATCTCATATCTCATTTACACATCATAATACACAATCCACATTGCATAATCACAAATCACACAAAAGTAGCGAGAGGAATAAGAAAGCTTAGACTCGGAACTTAGGGTAGGGGTTTAGGCTACTCATAAGCTCCCATTTAACGCTATGAATCGTGCTTACAAGAAAAGATTCCAAACACTCACCATTCGCGCTTCGCCTAGTCACCAAAAGCCTAAACTAGCTTTTCGTTTCCTTTTTCCTTGCTCGTTAAAGGCTCCAACGGTTCCGAATCTTCACCAAAATAAATCATACAACAAACACAATTAATATTCAACCATAGAATCACCTAAAGCAAACAAAGCTGCAGGCCTAAGCTAGTTCCTCTTGAAACTGAAATTTTCGACTAGCATAGTTGAAACGCAAAAATATCAATTACTACTCATTGTCTTTGCTTAAAACTGATTCCAATCATCTAATTACTTGCCTAAGAATGATTCTCATTCTTCAAACCACTTTAAACTACTCAGAATCATGGTTCCAAAATTTCGACATACAATGGCCATCTTTTGTGAAAACTTAGCAAAACCTTAAAAACTTTTAACAAAAATTTAAAGAGAGTTTTGAAACCTTCTAATCACATTAAAACAAGTTGAAAAACACTTTGAAACATTGATTTCATTCAAAATCTTGAATTTCACCATTAACACCCCAAATTTAAGCATTTATACAAACCTTTGATTCAATGGATAAAAACTCGATTTAAATAGCTAGATTACATTAAAAACTAAAAGGAAAAAGCAACATTAACTTGATTGTTGAGAAAAATGATAGGTTGATGAAATCCAAGAAAACCCATAATATGAATAACAATGGTTTTAATGGTGTTCTTGGTGTTTCTCTTTGAATTTGGAAGGGATTTGGTGTTTGAAAGTTGGTGGAAATGAAAAGGATTAAAGCAATGAAGATAAAAATTGGTGAATAATATGGTTGGGGTTTCAATTAACGGCAAAAAGAGGAAAGGAATGTTTTTATTCTCTCTTTTTTTTTCATGTCAATATTAGGGTGAAAGAGGAATAAATGGGTTGATTTTTAAAACTTGGTATAATTGTTTTTAAGCTACTCTTAAATTAAACCCCTTTACAAAACAATCATCTTATAAAATTTAAAGCCTTTTTCACATTTGTTTTTCATAAATTTTTGGGTTACTACACATCAAAATTTTTGAACTTACTTCGAGCCAAAATTCCAAAACTACCCTCGAATCTTCTAGACCCAATTTTAGGATGTGACACAAATAATCACAAATCAAACACAGAACCAGAAACAATTTATTACTTTCAGTAGGAAAGCAATTCTCTCTAAATATAAACCAGTTGAATTGTTATTCCCTAAAATAAAATTTATACTTAGAAAATAAATTCTCTCTACTTTCTGGTAGAAAAATAATATCCCAAAGTTATGTGAAACGTAACAACCTATTTTCAGTAAAATCGAAACAGTGGTTTCGAGACCACAAACCCGATGAGTAAATATTAGTTTTTTTATTATTTTGGTGTCCATGGTATGTTAGTATGTACATATTAAAAATTCGTTAAGAAATTTTAAGGTTAACATGATTAATTAAGGGAAAAAAGATTAAATTGTAAAAAGTGTAAAAGTAGAATTCTATTAGTTAAAAGGGTCAAATGACTATGGAATCTTAAATTTAGTGTACTTAAATGGTAATTAGACCATTTTTGTGGTTATTGGATATTCATGGCAAGTTTTATTTGAAATATTGAATGTTTTTAAAGGTTTAAAAGGTAAATGAGTAATTAAGGTTAAAGTAAATAAAACTAAAAGATTTCTTCATCTTCTTCCATCTTCTCCACCGATTTTCTAAGCAAAAAGAATCCATTTTTAGGGTTGAAGCATTCAACCAAGTGCCTTACTTGTATGGTATGAATTTTAAGCCCGTCTTTAATGATTTTTATGATTTTTATGAATTTTCATGCATGTTTTTGTATAATTCTTGATGTTTAATGATAGATTATGAGTCTTTGTTGATAAATAAACAAGTTTTGTAAAGTAAATTTTGATGAAAATTTCATTTATGGACTTGTTTGTAAAAATAGTAAAAGTTCAAGGTAAATTTATGAAATGATTGTTTTTATGGATTGATTTAAGTCCCTAGAGAATTTTTCTAGCTTGAGAAGAGGATTAAAATGCTTAGATTCAATTTCTAAGCTTAAGGACTAAATTGTGAAAAGTTAAAATATTAAGGGAAAAATAGTAATTTTTCAAAAATATGAAATGTGGACTAAATTGAAGGCTAGGGATGCTAAATGGATTAAATTTGTCTATTTAGATCAAGATAGACCACATACGGATCTAGATCGAGGAAAAGCTAAAGCCTTATATTCGTCGACTATGTTCCTATGCCCTAGTCGTCGAGGTAAGTTCGTATGTACGGATTACTATATTTATGTTATTCAATTGTATGTTATTATGTATTTATAATGCTATTAATCAATGTAAACCCAAAGAAATGCCATGACGGTTATTGAGTCTTGGTTGAACCTTAGGAATTCGTAGGATACAAATGACATGTCATTAGGGATTTCATGTTTCGGGTGTTGGTCTTGAATGTCCTACTGATGGCTGAGGTCCTGCATTTGTTTAAGATACTCTACAGCTCGTGTAAGTAGCATCGTGTAGCTTACATTCCGCCCCACAGCTCGTGTGAGCAATGATGTAAAGGAAATGTTACGGTTATATGTTTAAGCACACTTCGTGTGAGCTTTCCCGAGTATATGATAATATTCTAGATGGTTCAACAGGCATGAAAAAGAAAGGAAATGGTAAGTTTTCAAATGAAATATATCATATACTTATGAAAAGGAAATGGTGATTTAAATGGTATGATCAATGATGTAAGTTACTTGTTATGGATGAATTGATTTGAACCATGTATAAATGTACTAACTTGTGTATTTGTTGATGTTGTATAGGCATTGTGCCAAGTTTGGTATTAATTGATGCTTTAATTATAATATTTACATTATACAAATGAATGGTAAGTTCTGTTTATGTTATACAAACTTACTAAGCATTATGTGCTTACGTAGCTTTTTTTCCTATGTTTTATAGATTATCAAAAACTTAATCGATTCGGAAGCTCATTGGAGATCTATCACACTATCCAACAAAAATATCTGTAGTTTTTGATGTTTCGGCCAAGGTTATAATGACATGTATAGGTGGACTTATAATGATGTTTAGTTGAATCTTTAAATGATATTTTGGATATGTATAAGTTGTTTGGTTTTGTTCATTTGATGCCTTGCTAGTTTGTGTCAATGTTGCTATGTGTTAAGTTGGTTTGACTATAGATAAGACATGGCATGTTTTGAGAATGTATTGAGTTAGATGGTGTTGATTGAAATGTGGTAATGTATACATGTTTAGGTAAGTTTTGAATGAATGTATTTGAGATGCCTTGAATGACATATTGGTTGGATGATTTAGGACTCTTGAATTGGTCATTATATGCATGTTTTGGTAAGGTTTTGATGTCTTAATTATGTGCACAAAAGGCCTATAGGTGTATGCATGATTTGGTGTTGAAAATGGCTTGATTTTGGGCAAATTTATGTCCACATGGCCTAAGACATGGGCATGTGACTCAGCCCTGTATGACACATGGCCTGGCGACACGGCCGTGTGTCCCCTGTAGGTTCTATTGCATGCAAGTCAGTTAGTTACACGGCCTGACAAACGGGTGTGTGGGGGCTATTTCGAGAGTTACACAGCTTGACACACGGGCGTGTGACACGGTCGTGTAACCCTACTCAAAGAGTTACTCAGGTGAGGACATAGGCTGGGACACGACCGTGTGTCCCTAGTTCGAAGGTTACTAGGCCTGAGACACAAATATGTGTCTTAGCCGTGTGAGGCACACAGCCTAGCCACACGGTCGTGTGATCCCTGTATTAATTTTTGTTCTAAATCTTTCCTAAACTTTTCAAATTTTTCCAATGTAGTCCCAAATTGTTTCTAAGGTGTTTCTACGGCCTCAAGGGCTCGATTTAGGGACGATATATATGTGAATGAATGTGTTATAATATGTTTTCGATGATATAGGAAATGTATGTTTTAATGTTCTGTTTGTACAGTACTGCTCTGTAACCCTAATTTGATGACGGCTACAGGTTAGGGGTGTTACATTTAGTGGTATCATTACTACGGTTTAGTCGGTTCTCAGACTGAACATAACATGTATGAGTCTAGAAATACTTGCCAATATATAGCCTGTGATAGTGTGATTACTCTTGACTCAAATTGAACTATGTTTTCTTATAGATAAGATGTCATCCAACCAAGCTGATTCTGATGAAGTAGAAAGTAACGTGTAAGCCTTCGTTCACGGAGTAGCATCTAGCGGTAGTAGGCCTGTATCTAAGGGCCGGAGAGGAGAGGCTAAAGAAGCCTTCTTCCAGATGATGTCCATGTGATTCTCAAAGTTCGTGCGAATGAACCCAATGGCCTAATGACCTCCACCCCTACCTGTACGCCAACTGGTCCCCATAATTCCTCAAGGTTTGGAACCAGTGCAAGTGAGTAAGCCTTTAGTTGATAAAATCTGAAAGTATGGGGCTCAAGAGTTCCGTGCTGCAGCCAAAGATGATCCAGAGAGGGCTGAGTTTTGGTTAGAAAACACAATTAGAGTTTTTGATAAATTGTCTTGTACACTAATTGAATGCTTGAAATGTGTTATTTCTTTGTTGAAAGACTAGGCTTATCAGTGGTGGAACACCTTGATTGCAGTAGCACCGAGAGATCTAGTAAACTAGGAATTCTTTCAGACAGAATTCAGAAAGAAACATATGAGTCAGAGATTTCTCGATAAGAACGTAAAGAGTTTATTGAATTGAAGCAAAGTCGTATGTCAATATAGGAGTATGAGAGAGAATTTGTGAGACTCAATAAGTATGCTCGAGAATGTATACCGACAGAGGTTGCTATGTGCACTCATTTTGAAGACGGATTAAATGAAGATATCAAGCTGTTAGTTTGGATTCTTGAGTTGAAAGAATTGTAGTGCTGGTGGACAGAGCGCACAAGGCTGAGGAACTTAACAAAATAAAGAGAAAAGCCGATTCTGAGGCTCGTGACTATGGAAAATGCCTATAGGAAAGTCATACTCATCGCCATCAAAGAAGTCAAAAGAATTTCACAATCGTTCGTTAGCTTTAGTGGGTTATTCTGGGAAAGATAGAGGCAAACAACATTCAAGCGTTCATATGTACGGATTATTATATTTATGTTATTCAATTGTATGTTATTATGTATTTATAATGCTATTAATCAATGTATATCCAAAGAAATGCCATGACAGTTATTGAGTCTCGGTTGAACCTTAGGAATTCATGGATACAAATGACATGTCATTAGGGATTTCATGTTTTGGGTGCTGGTCTTGAATGTCCTACAGATGGATGAGGTCCTGCATTTGTTGCGGATACTCCACAGCTCGTGTGAGCAGGCGTATTTGACAGCTTGTGTGAGCAATGGTGTAAAGGAAAGGTTACGGTTATATTTTAAGCACACTTCGTGTGACCTTTCTCGAGTATCTGATGATATTCTAGATGGTTCAACAGGCATAAAAAGGAAAGGAAATGGTAAGTGTTCAAATGACATAATCATATACTTATGAAAAGGAAATGGTGATTTAAATGGTGTGATCAAAGATGTAAGTTACTTGTTATGGATGAACTCATTTGAACCATGTATAAATGCACTAACTTGTGTATTTGTTGATGTTGTATAGGCATTGTGCCAAGTTGTGGTATTAATTGATGCTTTAATTATACTATTTACATTATACAAATGAATGGTAAGCTGTGTTTATGTTATACGAACTTACTAAGCATTATGTGTTTACGTAGCTTTCTTTCCTATGTTTTATAGATTATCGGAAGCTCGACCGGTTTGGAAGCTCGTCGAAGATCTATCACACTATCCAACATAAATATCGATAGTTTTTGATTTTTTTAGCCAAGGTTATAATGGCATGTATAAGTGGACTTATAATGATGTTTAGTTGAATGTTTAAATGATGTTTTGGATATGTATAAGTTATTTGGTTTGGTACATTTGATGCCTTGCTAGTTTGCGTCAATGTGGCTATGTTGTTGCATGCTTAAATGGCTCAAATGGTATATGTTAAGTTGGTTTGACTACGGGTAAGGGAGGGCATGTTTTGGGAATGTATTGAGCTAGATGGTGTTGATTGAAATGTGGTAATATATACATGTTTAGGTAAGTTTTGAATGAATGTATTTGAGGTGCCTTGAATGGCATATTGGTTGGATGATTTAGGACTCCTGAATTGGTCATTATATGCATGTTTTGGTAAGGTTTTGATGTCTTGATTATGTGCACAAAAGGCCTATAGGTGTATGCATGATTTGGTGTTGAAAATGGCTTGATTTTGGGCAAATTTATGTCCACATGGCCTAAGACATGGGCATGTGACTCAGCCCTGTATGACACATGGCCTGGCGACACGGCCGTGTGTCCCCTGTAGGTTCTATTGCATGCAAGTCAGTTAGTTACACGGCCTGACAAACGGGTGTGTGGGGGCTATTTCGAGAGTTACACAGCTTGACACACGGGCGTGTGACACGGTCGTGTAACCCTACTCAAAGAGTTACTCAGGTGAGGACATAGGCTGGGACACGACCGTGTGTCCCTAGTTCGAAGGTTACTGGGCCTGAGACACAGATATGTGTCTTAGCCGTGTGAGGCACACAGCCTAGCCACACGGTCGTGTGATCCCTGTATTAATTTTTGTTCTAAATCTTTCCTAAACTTTTCAAATTTTTCCAATGTAGTCCCAAATTGTTTCTAAGGTGTTTCTACGGCCTCGAGGGCTCGATTTAGGGACGATATATATGTGAATGAATGTGTTATAATATGTTTTCGATGATATAGGAAATGTATGTTTTAATGTTCTGTTTGTACAGTACTGCTCTGTAACCCTAATTTGATGACGGCTACAGGTTAGGGGTGTTACATTTAGTGGTATCATTACTACGGTTTAGTCGGTTCTCAGACTGAACATAACATGTATGAGTCTAGAAATACTTGCCAATATATAGCCTGTGATAGTGTGATTACTCTTGACTCAAATTGAACTATGTTTTCTTATAGATAAGATGTCATCCAACCAAGCTGATTCTGATGAAGTAGAAAGTAACGTGTAAGCCTTCGTTCACGGAGTAGCATCTAGCGGTAGTAGGCCTGTATCTAAGGGCCGGAGAGGAGAGGCTAAAGAAGCCTTCTTCCAGATGATGTCCATGTGATTCTCAAAGTTCGTGCGAATGAACCCAATGGCCTAATGACCTCCACCCCTACCTGTACGCCAACTGGTCCCCATAATTCCTCAAGGTTTGGAACCAGTGCAAGTGAGTAAGCCTTTAGTTGATAAAATCTGAAAGTATGGGGCTCAAGAGTTCCGTGCTGCAGCCAAAGATGATCCAGAGAGGGCTGAGTTTTGGTTAGAAAACACAATTAGAGTTTTTGATAAATTGTCTTGTACACTAATTGAATGCTTGAAATGTGTTATTTCTTTGTTGAAAGACTAGGCTTATCAGTGGTGGAACACCTTGATTGCAGTAGCACCGAGAGATCTAGTAAACTAGGAATTCTTTCAGACAGAATTCAGAAAGAAACATATGAGTCAGAGATTTCTCGATAAGAACGTAAAGAGTTTATTGAAGCAAGTCGTATGTCATATAGAGTATGAGAGAGAATTGTGAGACTCAATAAGTATGCTCGAGAATGTATACGACAGAGGTTGCTATGTGCACTCGTTTTGAAGACGGATTAAATGAAGATATCAAGCTGTTAGTTTGGATTCTCGAGTTGAAAGAATTGTAGTGCTGGTGGACAGAGCGCACAAGGCTGAGGAACTTAACAAAATAAAGAGAAAAGCCGATTCTGAGGCTCGTGACTATGGAAAATGCCTATAGGAAAGTCATACTCATCGCCATCAAAGAAGTCGAAAGAATTTCACAATCGTTCGTTAGCTTTAGTGGGTTATTCTGGGAAAGATAGAGGCAAACAACATTCAAGCGTTCATATGTACGGATTATTATATTTATGTTATTCAATTGTATGTTATTATGTATTTATAATGCTATTAATCAATGTATATCCAAAGAAATGCCATGACAGTTATTGAGTCCCGGTTGAACCTTAGGAATTCATGGATACAAATGACATGTCATTAGGGATTTCATGTTTTGGGTGCTGGTCTTGAATGTCCTACAGATGGATGAGGTCCTGCATTTGTTGCGGATACTCCACAGCTCGTGTGAGCAGGGGTATTTGACAGCTTGTGTGAGCAATGGTGTAAAGGAAAGGTTACGGTTATATTTTAAGCACACTTCATGTGACCTTTCTTGAGTATCTGATGATATTCTAGATGGTTCAACAGGCATAAAAAGGAAAGGAAATGGTAAGTGTTCAAATGACATAATCATATACTTATGAAAAGGAAATGGTGATTTAAATGGTGTGATCAAAGATGTAAGTTACTTGTTATGGATGAACTCATTTGAACCATGTATAAATGCACTAACTTGTGTATTTGTTGATGTTGTATAGGCATTGTGCCAAGTTGTGGTATTAATTGATGCTTTAATTATACTATTTACATTATACAAATGAATGGTAAGCTGTGTTTATGTTATACGAACTTACTAAGCATTATGTGTTTACGTAGCTTTCTTTCCTATGTTTTATAGATTATCGGAAGCTCGACCGGTTTGGAAGCTCGTCAAAGATCTATCACACTATCCAACATAAATATCGATAGTTTTTGATTTTTTTAGCCAAGGTTATAATGGCATGTATAAGTGGACTTATAATGATGTTTAGTTGAATGTTTAAATGATGTTTTGGATATGTATAAGTTATTTGGTTTGGTACATTTGATGCCTTGCTAGTTTGCGTCAATGTGGCTATGTTGTTGCATGCTTAAATGGCTCAAATGGTATATGTTGAGTTGGTTTGACTACGGGTAAGGGAGGGCATGTTTTGGGAATGTATTGAGCTAGATGGTGTTGATTGAAATGTGGTAATATATACATGTTTAGGTAAGTTTTGAATGAATGTATTTGAGGTGCCTTGAATGGCATATTGGTTGGATGATTTAGGACTCCTGAATTGGTCATTATATGCATGTTTTTGGTAAGATTTTGATGTCTTGATTATTTGAACAAAAGGCCTATAGTTGTATGCATGATTTGGTGTTGGAAATGGCTTGATTTTGGGAAAATTTATGTCCACACGGCTTAAGACATGAGCATGTGACTTAGCCGTGTGTGACCCACGGCCAGGCAATATGATCGTGTGTCCCTTATAGGTTTTATTTCATACAAGTTAGTTAGTTACACGGCCTAACATATGGCATGGCACACTAGTGTGTGGGGCTATTTTGAGAGTTACATGGCCTGACACACGGGCATGTGACACGGCCCTGTGACCCTACTTAGAGAGTTGCACGAGTGAGGACACGGGTTGGGACACGGCTGTGTGTCCCTAGTTTGAAGGTTACACGGGCATGTGTCTCAACCGTTTGAGGCACACGACCTGGCCACATTACCGTGCTACCCTTGTATCCAAATGTTTTTCTACCTTTTTCCTAAACTTTCCAAATGTTTCCAATGTAGTCCTGAATTGCTTCTAGGGTGTTTCTAGGGCCTCGAGGGCTCAATTTAGGGACGATATGGATTTGAATGAATGTGTTCTAATATGTTTACGATGATATATGAAATGTATGTTTTAACGTTCCGTTTTTACGGTAATGCTCTGTGACCTTAATCCAGCGATGGGTAATGGTTAGGGGTGTTACATGAAACTTGCGCAAAACTTATGTTAGTGTTTCTATTAGTGCCATCTATTTATAGGAATTGATAGGAGAATCTTAGTTGAATTACTAAAACTAGTGGTAAGCAAAACTCGATTTGATTCGAAAAATTCAAAAAAAATTCAAATTTTGAGTTAATCGAATTGAGTTATTTGAGTCAACTCGAATAAGCAATACGAGTTTGAGTTTGAATTGAGTTGAATTTTAGAATTCGAATAACTCGAATAATTCGAATAACAGATTGGTGTAAATACCCTTTTAGTCCTTGTCAATTTTGAAAATGAGCAAATTGGTCTTTCTCTAAACAAAAATTACAAAACAAATTCAAAATAATTTTTAAAAATTCAAAATAATTTTCAAAAATTCAAAAAATTTATAAAAATTCAAAAAAATATATTTTAAAAAATTATAATAATTTAAAAAAATCTAAATAATATATAAATAAAGCTAAAATTTTAAAGTTTTTCTAAAATAAAAATTTTGAAGACATAAATAAGTTAATTAATGATTCAAGTTTATCATACTAAAGTATCTTACTCATTATTGTCATTATTATTTTTCTTTGAAAATATTTTCAAATATATATGATTTTAAATTTATGTGCTCTAATATAGAATTAGTTATACTATAACAAGATTTTAATTTGACATGTTCAATTTTTTAATCTAACTCGAATAGTTTTACTCAATTCGATTCGACTCGAATTTTATTTCCCTCGACTCGATTCAAAAGAAAAATTCAAATCGAGTTAGGGTGATAAAATAAGACTCGTCAACTCAAAATTTTCACTCGATCTGCTTAAATGCTCACCCCTAAGCAAAACATAAATAGTCTTTATTTAATAGAAAAACCAGTCTTCTAGTTGAACTAGAAGCGGGGGGCAACACACCCTAGCTAAATACACTAGGGTTGCCATCCAATTATTTGATCCAATTATGTGCTTCCTAGACATTTAACCCAACACTTTATAATTTAATCTAACTCAATACATTTTTTCTAGTTTCAAAAAATAAATATGATTAATTAATTAAATTAGATAAATGATTTTTTTCAATTAAAAAATTTTCTTAACTCAATTGTAATTCTGTTAAAGTCATGAAAACTTTATCATAAAAGAATCTATGAAAGAAGACGGTTTCAAAACCCCATAATTGAGTACGTAAATATTAAATATGAATATTTACGAGATTGGTAAAAACATATATCAATTTTGTCAATTAAATAGTTAATTTTGGTGCAGAGAGTAAATTGTAAATGTCTCATCACTATAGGTTTTTAATTGACCAAAAACTTGGAGACTTAAATTGCAATTAACCAAATGTCTAAAATGGTAAACAAACCATTTTCAAGAGGTGGAAGTGGATGGTAAGATTAAAAAATTACTAAGGTTGATTAATGTAAAGTTTAGTTAATTAATTAATTTAAACTAAACCTTAATAGAAGTATATGTATATTTGGAAGGTGGCATGAAAGAGAAATTATTCTCTTCTTCTTCAACAAATAATCGTCCACCATAAGTGGAGGAAGAAAGCTCTCAAGGGTTTCCAACTTTCGGCAATTATTTAGGTATTGTAATTAAGTCATTTTTCTTGTAATTTTTATGTTTTTGAGGTCATGAGAGCTTAAATTAGCTAGTCCATATACCAATTTGTAAAACCGTTAAAGTTTTTGAAAGTTTCCATCATTGATTTCTTGAAGAATTTGGTGTTAAATTGATAGATTTTAAGCTTAGATTATGAAAAATGACTAGATTTTAATATTTAATTTTTAGTTTTGTACATAGGGACTAAAGTGAATAAAATCTAAAATTATTGTACAATTTTGGTATAAATAGAAATTAAAGGGTCCCTAATAAATGTAATTGAAGTTGGATTTTAAATTGAGACTAAAAATTGAAAGTTATGGCAATTTTGATTTCAGAGACTAAATTGAATAAAATGTAAAAATTTAAGGGTATCGAAAAATGGAATTATATAGTTTCATTCATGTCATGGCATAATATGAAATGTTTGGTATTGATGGATTGTATAAAATAATTGTTTAGATCAAGAATTGAACAAAAGCGGAGTTAATTAGGGAAAAACTAAAATTATCGATTAGTCCTTGAAGAATCAAGTTGTTTGGTGTTTTAATCAAGTAAGTTCATATGATATTTAGTTATCTAGGTTGTTATATATTTAATTTGTATATATATATTATAAGTGTCAAAAGTAACTTATTTTAGCCTCATTCTTAGTGCATTTTTGGGTGATTATGTGACATTAATTGTGAATTATATACTTCTAATCCTTTTATATTAATGTTTTGATGCTTAATAGGGAACTTGGGAGCAATAGGAGTGAAAAATGAGTGGAAATTAGAACATTGGAGCATTGCAGAAGTTGTACACATGTAGTAGACTTTCACACAGACAATCCATATGGGCGTGTGACCAGGGTATGTCGATCTCAAGAATTGTGTGCACTGACAGCTGAAAGTTGTGATTTTTAGGGTTTTTTGCACTTTAAGAAGACATAAATAAGGAAATAAAGGGAAGAATAAGTAGTCGTCAAGAGATAGCACAAAAATTATCGAAAGAACACCATTGAAGCCGATTTCCAAGCAGTTCAACATCAAGATTCAAGAGTCCAAGTTGATTTCCAAGGGAGTTGTCATGGTTTTCTTTTATTTTAGTGGTTATATTGTATTTTTGTGTGTCTATTATTGCAATTAGGAACTATTTTTCTTAATATTTAGGGGAGATGAACCCTAGGATGAATTCTATTATTTGATTTCTAGTTTTATGCAATAAAACCTTAGTTTCTTTGTTTTCAATTGTGAATGCTTAATTATTCTTGGGTTGATAATTCTAAAGTGTTAATCCATGTTTGATGTGCTTAAGTCTAAGGTTGAATAGACCCTTCTTGTGATTAGATCTTATATAATTGAATAGAGTTCCATACAATCCTAGAAATAGGACGACATAAATATATTGGATTAGAGTCAAATCTAATAGGGGATCCATAGAGCGAATTAATAAAATATTAGAGGTTTTAATTAGAAAGAAATTTTAATTAATAAAAATAGCTGACATATCTTATTAACAACATAAACATGAGTTCGTAGTACAACAAAATACATAGGCTCACATTTTTATCAGACTTCTCTTAAAAGCACATAGCACATAGCATAAGGGTTCACATAACTCCTAAAGTAAAGGCTTTGCACAAAACTAAGACTCGCATAATATCATTAGTTCACAGAGACTTCATGCTTTTGCAAATAAAAATTTCTTGCAAATAAGGGAACATGCATGCAAAGGTTTTCATACGTTAGTAGGGTTCGCATACTTTTTAGGGTTGCATGTAATAAGACAATCACTACAGGGGTATGCAAGTAATTTACACAACCATACATGAACCACAATTCCCAATACTCATCCAAACAACGAAATACTTATACATGAATATTATCGATTTTATTCATATAATAATAAAATATTTTAAGACATGGTTAGTAAGGTAATAAGCCCATACATTCAAACTTCAACTTCAAATTATTTATATACATGTAATATTCATACGAGTTATACATACAACCCTCAACTAATATTCACAATCAATATATTCATCATACCATCCTTTTCTAGTTTCAATTCGGAGTTCATATGGTCCTTCACAGAAACATTTAGAACAAATTGTATACACACATGAGTCAGTTTATAAACTCACCTGGTTCTCACCTATGGCAGCTCCAAACTCAAGATCCAGATTGCCCTTCTAAGATCAGCAACAACTACTACTACAGAACATGGAAACTCATTAAGATCTTTTAAAATACCCACCCTTTAACCATTATTTCTAACACCAAAAATCCCCAAACACGGACTTATATGTAACACCCTCACCCCGATCTGATTTTTCAGATATGAATCTTGGGTGTTACCACCCTAACACAAACTTATACTATAACAACTCATTTTTCAGTGGTGTCATAAATAGTGGTTTCGGGACCACAAATTTGGCGAGTGAGATATTATATTATATTGAATTTTGATTTGATAATTTTTTTGACTAAATGAATATTTAAGTACAAGTGGTTTGTCTCTAAAGTCAAGTAGTTTTAAAAAATAAGGTATAGAGACCTTATTTCTATAAACCGAAGCTGTAATATTTTTATTAAATATTTATGGAGTGATTATATAGGTGTACAAATTTGGTTCATAAATTTTGACATTTAGATAATTAATTAAGTAAAAAGGATTAAATCATAAAAGCTGCAAAAGTTAATCGCTATAAGTTTATTTGTATTAAATCGTTATAAAAGTATGAAATGAAGGTTTTAAAGTGCAAATGTACCTTAATTATTATGATGTATGGTTAGTGGGTCAAAAAGTACTGGTAACAATAAAATTTATGGCAATTTGAAACAGATGTATTGGTGGCCAGGTATGAAATGAGAGGTTTTAGAGTTTGTATCAAAATGTTTGGTTTGTCAGCAAGTTAAAGTCAGGCATCAAGTACCATATGGTTTCTTACAACCGTGATGATTTTAGAATGGAAATGGGAACGTGTCATGATGGACTTCGTATTGGGATTGCCTCCATCTCTAAGAAAGAAAGATGTTGTATGGGTCATTGTAGATGATTTGATGCAATCCACAAATTTTATTCCAGTGCGTACAGATTATTCACTCAAGAGATTGGTAGACTTATATGTTGTTGAGACTGTTAAACTGTATGGTGTGCTAACCTCTATTATCTTTGACAGAGATCCACGGTTTATGTCTCGATTCTGGAGCAAGTTACATGAAGCCCTAGGTGTAACACCCCTAACCCATATCCGTCGCCGAATTAGGGTTACGAAGCATTACCGAACAGACACAACCATTTCTTTTTTTTTAAAAAAAAAAACAAAACTGATCACAAACATAGAAATTAAACCATATTCACATGGCTAATTATATTATACAATCCAAATCTAACCAAAATCATACTCAAACCTATACATGCCATAAGATCAAGTTCAAACTGTTAACAAAATACCAAAAGAAGTCGATAGTGTGATAGACTAAGCTGACGATCCCCGAGCTCGTAACGCATCTCCAAAATCTATAAACAAATAAACAAAAACAATCAAAGTAAGCTTCTATAGCTCAGTAAGTTTATAGCATATCCAAAATACATATAAACGATCATTTGTATTATCATTATATACCTAAAAATCAAGTTATATACATCATCATTAATCACATATATAAATTCCAAATATACTTATCATTTCATTTCATTGAATGCATGTTTATGATCTTTCATATACATATGTCAATAGCAAATAATTATACTTATCAACCACATGTGCCGAATGCACATATATATATATACTTTAGTTCACATATGCCGAACGCATAGATATATATACTCACCAGACACAAAGATTCGAGCTTTTATATGCTCATCAAAAACAAAGCAACAGATGTTCATATATTAATCCAATATAAATAACCAAATCATATACATATATATTCAATGTATACAATCACTTAATTAAAACAGATTCAACGGCACATAGCCTGCTAGACTTATAGCCTGATTCAGATCACCGGCACGTAGCCTACTAGGTTCATAACCTGATTCAGATCACCGGCACGTAGCCTGCTAGGTTTATAACCTGATTCAGATCACCGGCACGTAGCCTGCTAGACTTAAAGTCTGAAAAATTCACTGGCATTAAGCCTGCTAGGCGCTTAGCCTGAAAATCTCAATTTCACAGATACAAGGATGATTTCTCGTATATTTCTTAATAGCAACACATGTTCATAACATTTATATATAATTCACAATCTCAACTCTATCCCAAGAAAATTTGTAGTCCATGTTCAAATCATACAAGCATTTAAAATTTATAATTTTAATTCAATGCAAATCTTAAACATATATATATACATTCAACCATGTATATCAATATATAATTCCATACCTAATTTCAATACATATACTTTTAATTTTAGCTCATCAAATATACAATAGATGTACATTTATATATATATGTACATATTCGAACTTCATTTATGCATATATATATAACACTCATACTTAAAATTCATTACAAGAACATATACATATATGTAAGCATGCTTATTCAAATATAGCATATACATATAAATTACAATTCACATATACATATCTATTTGAAACTTCTCATACAATCATGGGTTACATAACTTTAAATAAATCCAAGACTTTATACATATATATACCTACATATATATATTCGCACCATATATATATTATACATTCCTTTGATTAAAATCAAGAATTTATACCTATGCAACATTCATACTTTAACTAATTTCGATAACTTTTATATATATGTATATATATTCTAGCATTATCTATATACATATATATATACATGCTTATTCGAATATCAACTATACTCTTACACATTTCTTACCTTTATTTCAACCCATAAATCTATATAAGATTATACTTGTATATTCGAACATGCTATACATGTAAATATCATCCATACTTCAAAATTTATTCAATCAATATACTTTTAATTATAGCTCAACACCAAATACAATTAGTATACATGAATAAATATTAACATAATAAATTTTAATTACTAATAGACTTACTTCGGATATCAGCGGACACGATCGACTATTTGATTACTTTCGCTTTTCCCCGATCCAAATCTGTTTTCTTCGCTTCTTGATCTAAACATAATCATATTTAACCTTTTTATTCATCAAAACATTCAATTAAGTCCAAAAATACATAAATGAGAAAATTACTATTTTGCCCCTAACATTTTACACTTTTTGCAATTTAGTCCTTTTTGCACAAAACACAAAATACACAAAATTTGCCCTCACTAAGCTAGGGCCGAATGTTCCTTTCTTCATACTAGTCCACACATTTCATTTATTTCACATTTTAGTCCCCCAAAAATTTAATTTCACAATTTAGCCCTATTTACTCAATTTCACTAAAATTCCAATACAAAACATATTAATCTAAAACATATCTTTCATTATCCATTATCAAACATCACAAAACACAATTATTCATCAATGGCATAGCTCAAAATATTCATCAAAATCAAAATTCAAGCATGGGTCGGATAGTACTCGAAGCAACGATCTCAAAAACATAAAAATTATCAAAAACCAAACAAAACATACCTTGAATTTGAGCTTCCAAGTGACCGAATGTTCCTAACTTTTTTTCCTATTTCTTTTCTTTGAGTTTCGGCAATCACAAAGATGAACATGGCTTTCTTTTAGTTAAATTTTTAGCATATAATAATTTATTAACCTTTTACTAAAATAACCTTAAAATTAAACAAACAAAACAATATAAATTAAGGTCACTTTTGACCATTACCTTCCACTATCCTTTAAAATAGACTAATTGCCCTTTAAGGACCTCATATTAAAAAGCCATTATCAAATAAACACTTTACACATTAATATGCAAATTTCACATTTTATGCAGTTAGATACCTTTGTTAAATTAAACACACAAACAACAAAATTAATTCATGAAATTTTCACAACATCAATAATAAACACGAAAAATAATATTAAAATATTTTTTGACTTGGATTTGTGGTCCCGAGACCACTATTCCGATTAGGGTCAAGACCAGGTTGTTACAACTCTCCCCCCTTAGGGATTTTCGTCCCCGAAAATCTTACCAGTGAATAGGTTTGGATAACGCTCTTTCATTATATCTTCTGACTCCCAAGTTGCTTCTTCCACTCCGTGTTTTTGCCACAATACTTTGACTAACGGAATTTTCTTATTTCGTAATTCTTTGATCTCACGAGCCAGAATGCTAATCGGTTCTTCTTCATATGACATATCAGAGTTAATTTCAATCTCTGTCGGACTAATTACATGTGAAGGATCAGATCGGTATCTACGGAGCATCGAAACATGAAATACATTGTGAATCTTTTCTAGTTCAGGTGGTAACATCAATCTATAAGCAACCGATCTGACACGCTCTATAATCTCATACGGTCCAATGAATCTTGGACTCAATTTGCCTTTACGACCGAATCTGAGTATTTTCTTCCACGGTGATACTTTCAAAAACACTTTGTCCCCGATCTGAAATTCTATATCCTTTCTTTTCAAATCCGCATAAGATTTCTGATGGTCCAATGCTGATTTCAGACTATCCCGAATCACTTTCACTTTCTGTTCAGTCTCTTTAATGAAATCAACCCCGTGTACCTTATTTTCACTGAGCTCGGTCCAATACAATGGTGTACGACATTTACGACCGTACAAAGCCTCGTAAGGTGCCATTTTGATACTATATTGAAAGCTATTATTATAAGCAAATTTAATCAAAGGTAAGTATCGTTCCCACGTACCTTCAAACTCGAGAATGCAACATCTCAACATATCCTCAAGTATCTGAATGATTCGCTCAGATTGACCATCTATTTGCGGATGAAAAGCTGTGCTAAAATGTAGCTTCGTACTTAAAGCATATTGTAATTTCTTCCAAAATCGCGATGTAAATCTCGGGTCTCTGTCCGAAATAATAGAAATAGGTACTCCGTGCAATCTCACAATATGAGAAATGTACAATTCAGCAAGTTTATCAAGTGAATAATCAATACGAACCGGAACAAAGTGAGCCGATTTTGTCAATCTATCAACAACCCAAATTGCATCTTTCTTGCTAGGTGTTAACGGTAAACCGGATATAAAATCCATCGTAACTCTGTCCCATTTCCATTCAGGTATCATGATCGGCTGAAGCAATCCAGAAGATACCTGATGCTCGGCTTTTACTTGCTAACATATTAAACATTTCAAAACAAAGTCAGAAATGTCTCGTTTCATACCATGCCACCAATAGTCTTGTTTCAGATCGTTATACATTTTCGTGCTACCCGGATGAACAGAAAATCGACTATTATGGGCTTCATTCAAAATCATTTGAATTAACTCTGGATTTTTCGGAACACATAATCGGTTTCTGAATCTCAAACAATCCTCAGCATCAACTAGAAACTCTGAATCAACATTTAAGTCACACTGAGTTCGTTTTGCAATTAAATCATCATCGGCTTTCTGAGCTTCACAAATCTGTTGAACAAATAACGGTTTTGCTTTCAACTCAGCTACTATCGCACCATCATCAGACATAGCCATATGTGCGTTCATTGCACGCAAAGCAAACAATGATTTTCGACTTAGGGCATTAGCAACAACATTAGCCTTTCCCGGATGATAGTCAATCACAAGCTCGTAATCTTTTAGCAATTCTAACTATCAGCGCTGTCTCAAATTCAAATCTTTCTGAGTCATCAAATACTTTAGGCTTTTGTGATCGGAATAAACATGACATTTTTTGCCAAACAGATAGTGGCGCCATATTTTCAACGCAAATACAATAGCGGCCAATTCCAGATCGTGAGTCGGATAATTCTTTTCGTGCGGCTTTAACTGTCTCGAGGCATAGGCTACAACTTTGCCTTCCTGTATCAAAACACAGACCAAACCATTTAAGGATGCATCACTATAAATAACAAACTCTTTACTCGATTCTGGCTGAACTAAGACTGGAGCTTCGGTCAAAAGAACTTTCAACTGATCAAAACTTTTCTGACACTTTTCTGACCACTCGAACTTAACGTCTTTTTGTAGTAATTTTTTCATCGGGGTCGCAATCATAGAGAACCCTTTCACGAACCGTCTATAATAACCAGCGAGCCCCAGAAAGCTTCGAACTTCTGAAACATTTTTCAAAGGTTTCCAATCAAGTATAGCTGAAATTTTATTCGGATCAACCCGAATACCCGATGCTGATACAACATGGCCCAGAAAACTAACTTCACATAACCAAAACTCACATTTACTAAACTTTGCATACAACTGCTTATCTTGCAAAGTTTGTAACACAAGTCTCAATTGTTCGGCATGCTCAGTTTCGTCACGAGAGTAGATCAAAATGTCATCTATAAATACTACCACAAATCGATCCAGATACTGTTTAAAGATCCGGTTCATCAAATCCATGAAAACAGAAGGTGCATTAGTAAGTCCAAAAGGCATAACCAGGAACTCATAATGTCCGTACCTCGTTCAGAAAGCTGTTTTTGGCACATCAGAGTCTTTAACTCGCAACTGATAGTAACCTGATCTCAAATCTATCTTCGAAAACACTGAAGCCCCTTTTAACTGATCGAACAAATCGTCAATACGTGGCAACGGATATTTATTCTTTATAGTCACCTTATTGAGCTGCCGGTAATCAATACACATTCTCATCGTTTCGTCTTTCTTTTCACAAACAGAACTGGTGCACCCCAAGGAGAGAAACTTGGTCGTGCGAAACCTTTATCAGTCAACTCTTGCAACTGTACTTTCAATTATTTTAATTCGGTCGGTGCCATACGGTATGGAGTTATTGAAATTGGAGTCGTCCCTGGTACTAACTCAATACCAAATTCTACCTCTCGAATAGGTGGCAAACCCGGTAATTCTTCAGGAAATATGTATAAATACTCATACACTACTGGCATGGATTCAATCTTCTTTTCGGTCACTTTATTATCAAGAACAAATGCAAGATAAGCTTCACAACCTTTTCTCACATACTTCTGAGCCAACATCGAGGATATTATTGCTGGTAAACCATTCAGATCGTTAGATTCAATCTGAATAATCCCATCATTCTAACACCGTAGATCAATAGTTTTTCGTTTGCAGTTTACAATAGCATCATGCAGAGTGAACCAATCCATACCCAAAATTATATCAAACTCGTCGAATGGTAGCAACATTAAATCAGCGGGAAAACATAAATCTTGAATCATCAACGGACAATTCTTGCACACTTTGTCAACCAAAACACACCGGCCCAAGGGGTTCGATACTTTAATTACAAACTCAGTAGACTCAACAGGCAAAGTCTTATTGAATACTAAAGTCTCACACACATAAGAATGAGTCGAACCAGGATCAATCAATGCAATAACATTAGTATCATAAAGAGTGAAAGTACCAGTAATAACATCTGGAGAAGAAGCCTCCTCTCGAGCACGGATGGCATATGTTCTGGCAGGTGCACAAGCCTCAGATCGAACTGCTGTGTCCTTTGTCCCTCTCTGACTACCACTTACATTACCCAAATGTCTTGGTGGTCTACCTCATACTGACACATTACTCAGTCTGGTATTCTGCATAGTGTTTTGCTCAGCTACCATCGAACAGTCTTGAATGAAATGATCCTTTGAACCACACTTAAAGCAAGATCGATCATATAATCTGCAATCTCAAGGATGCCATTTCCCACAATGCTTGCACTCTGATCTATTTTGTTGAACACTACCAACGCTAGCAACTGAAGTAGCTCGTGAACTGACAGGGGGTCGATCTCGATCATGTTTAGGAAACCCTGCAGTAGCTTTAGATCGACTATGATCCTCTCTGGATTTCCTTGAGGTCAACTAGAACGATTTACTAAATGATCTTTTACAGGAATCTCGAGCTTCATAGTCAGCTTTCCTCTTCTCTTTCCCGAGCTCCTCGGCTTTACAAGCTCGTTCAATAAGTACTACGAACTCTTTTATCTCAAGTATACCAACTAACAGTTTAATATCTTCATTCAGCCCATCTTCAAATCTTTTACACATAATAGCTTCAGTCGAAACACACTCTCGAGCATATCTACTTAGTCTCACAAATTTCCGCTCGTATTCTGTCACTGTCATACGACCCTGTTTCAATTCAAGAAATTCCTTACGTTTCTGATCAATGAATCTCTGGCTGATGTATTTCTTACGAAACTCAGTCTGAAAGAATTCCCAGGTCACTCGCTCTTTCGGAACCACCGATACTAGTGTATTCCACCAGTGATATGCAGTGTCTCGTAGCAAAGATATGACACATTTTAAGCACTCATCAGGGGTGCAAGATAACTCATCAAACACTCGAATAGTATTGTCAAGCCAGAATTCAGCTCGCTCAGCATCATCATCGTCAGTAGCTCTAAACTCTTCGGCCCCGTGTTTTCAAATTTTATCAACAGGAGGCTTAAGTAATCTCATCGGATCACTTACTTGAGGTATAACAGGAACCGAAGATGGATTAGTCGAGGGTGGAGGTTGTTGTGCAACCGGATTAGTTCGGACATATTGAGTAAACCAGTCATTCATCATTTGGTAAAAGGCTTGTTTAGCCTCACCCTCCTGGTTACTCGAGGTCGGTCGAGAATCTACTGGCTCTGTCCCTTGCGCAGGAGCAGTCGCTATACTTTTAACATCATCGGCTACGGCTTGATCGGGATCCATTACTATACGAAAACACATTTTTAGACGTCAGAAGTCATCACACTATCTCAGTATAAAATATGGCATGTATAGCTAAACTCATACATGCTACGTTAGTCCGAGAATCGACTAAACCGTAGCTCTGATACCAATAAAATGTAACACCCCTAACCCATATCCGTCGCAAAATTAGGGTTACGAGGCATTACCGAACAGACACAACCATTTCTTTTTAAAAAAAAACCCAAATTGATCACAAACATAGAAATTAAACCATATTCACATGGCTAATTATATTATACAATCCAAATCTAACCAAAATCGTACTCAAACCTATACATGCCATAAGATCAAGTTCAAATTGTTAACAAAATACAAAAAGAAGTCGATAGTGTGATAGACTAAGCTGACGATCCCCAAGCTCGTAACGTGTCTCTAAAATCTATAAACAAATAAACAAAAACAATCAAAGTAAGCTTCTATAGCTCAGTAAGTTTATAGTATATCCAAAATACATATAAACGATCATTTGTATTATCACTATATACCTAAAAATCAAGTTATATACATCATCATTAATCACATATATAAATTCCAAATATACTTATCATTTCATTTCATTGAATGCATGTTTATGATCTTTCATATACATATGTCAATAGCAAATAATTATACTTATCAACCACATGTGCCGAATGCACATATATATACTTTAGTTCACATATGCCGAACGCATAGATATATATACTCACCAGACACAAAGATTCGAGCTTTTATATGCTCATCAGAAACATAGCAACAGATGTTCATATATTAATCCAATATAAATAACCAAATCATATACATATATATTTAATGTATACAATCACTTAATTGAAACAGATTCAACGGCACATAGCCTACTAGACTTATAGCCTGATTCAGATCACCGGCACGTAGCCTGCTAGGTTTATAACCTGATTCAGATCACCGGCACGTAGCCTGCTAGACTTAAAGTCTAAAAAATTCACCGGCATTAAGCCTGCTAGGCGCTTAGCCTGAAAATCTCAATTTCACAGATACAAGGATGATTTCTCGTATATTTCTTAATAGCAACACATGTTCATAACATTTATATATAATTCACAATCTCAACTCTATCCCAATAAAATTTGTAGTCCATGTTCAAATCATACAAGCATTTAAAATTTATACTTTTAATTCAATGCAAATCTTAAACATATATATATACATTCAACCATGTATATCAATATATAATTCCATACCTAATTTTAATACATATACTTTTAATTTTAGCTCATCAAATATACAATAGATGTACATTTATATATATATGTACATATTCGAACTTCATTTATGCATATATATATAACACTCATACTTAAAATTCATTACAAGAACATATACATATATGTAAGCATGCTTATTCAAATATATCATATACATATAAATTACAATTCACATATACATATCTATTTGAAACTTCTCATACAATCACGGGTTACATAACTTTAAATAAATCCAAGAGTTTATACATATATATACCTACATATATATATTCGCACCATATATATATTATACATTCCTTTGATTAAAATCAAGAATTTATACCTATGTAACATTCATACTTTAACTAATTTCGATAACTTATATATATGTATATATATTCTAGCATTATATATATACATATATATATATACATGCTTATTCGAATATCAACTATACTCTTATACATTTCTTACCTTTATTTCAACCCATAAATCTATACAAGATTATACTTTTATATTCGAACAGGCTATATATGTAAATATCATCCATACTTCAAAATTTATTCAATCAATATACTTTTAATTATAGCTCAACACCAAATAAAATTAGTATACATGAATAAATATTAACATAATAAATTTTAATTACTAATAGACTTACTTCGGATATCAGCGGACACGATCGACTATTCGATTACTTTCGCTTTTCCCCGATCCAAATCTATTTTCTTCGTTTCTTGATCTAAACATAATCAAATTTAACCTTTTTATTCATCAAAACATTCAATTAAGTCCAAAAATAAATAAATGGGAAAATTACTATTTTGCCCCTAACATTTTACACTTTTTGCAATTTAGTCCTTTTTGCACAAAACACAAAATACACAAAATTCGCCCTCACTAAGCTAGGGTCGAATGTTCCTTTCTTCATACTAGTTCACTCATTTCATTTATTTCACATTTTAGTCCCCCAAAAATTTAATTTCACAATTTAGCCCTATTTACTCAATTTCACTAAAATTCCAATACAAAACATATTAATCTAAAACATATCTTTCATTATCCATTATCAAACATCACAAAACACAATTATTCATCAATGACATAGCTCAAAATATTCATCAAAATAAAAAATTCAAGCATGGGTCGGATAGTACTCGAAGCAACGATCTCAAAAACATAAAAATTATCAAAAACCAAACAAAACATACCTTGAATTTGAGCTTCCAAGTGACCGAATGTTCCTAACTTTTTTTTCCTATTTCTTTTCTTTGAGTTTCGGCAATCACAAAGATGAACATGGCTTTCTTTTAGTTAAATTTTTAGCATATAATAATTTATTAACCTTTTACTAAAATAACCTTAAAATAAACAAACAAAACAATATAAATTAAGGTCACTTTTGACCATTACCTTCCACTATCCTTTAAAATAGACTAATTGCCCTTTAAGGACCTCATATTAAAAAGCCATTATCAAATAAACACTTTACACATTAATATGCAAATTTCACATTTTATGCAGTTAGATACCTTTGTTAAATTAAACACACAAACAACAAAATTAATTCACGAAATTTTCACAACAGCAAATTTATATATAATAAACACGAAAAATAATATTAAAATATTTTTTTGACTCAGATTTGTGGTCCCAAAACCACTATTCCGATTAGGGTCAAGACCGGGTTGTTACACTAGGTACTCAACTGCATTTTAGTACACCATTTCATCCAAAAACCGATGGTTAGTTTGTAACAGCCCAAAATTGACCCTAGTCGGGAAGTGGTTTCGGGACCACAAAACCGAGTCATAAAAATAATTAATTTCCATATTCTATGCTTATTATGTGTGTACATGAGTATGTGGAAGTTTCATTCTCCAATTTTGCCAATTGCATGAGAAATTATTAAATAAGGATCGATATGAGACATGGTGAAAATATGATAGGCTAATTTAAAATGGTCTATTAATGCATGTTGTGAAAATGATGGGTTTGCATGTCAAATTACCCAAAATTTGAGCTAGTGGTTGGCCATGCTACGGGTGGAAACATGTTGGGAACATGTTGGCCTAGTGAGGTATGTAGGAAAAAAATAAAATAAGGAATATGGGTAATAAAGAAAGGAAAAACAAAAAAAATGAGTGGTTGTTTCCCCCCCCCCATTGCCGTGAGCTAAAGAAAGGAAAAGAAAAATTTTGTTCATCCTTTTTCATCCTCTTTTGACCGAAAATTCTAAGGGAGGAGGAAGGAGTTCTTGCTTCATGTTTGGTTTGGAAGAGAATTAGGAGGAAGTTTGGCCATGCATGTAACTAGATTGAGGTATGTTTGATATTATTCTTTGAGATTCATGTATATTTTAAGTTGTAAGTTTGAAATCTACCTAGCCATGGTTCAAACTTTGTTAAATGATGGAGATGATATTCGGCCATGCATGTTACATTCTTGGTTGGTATTTTGATGTTTGATGTTGTGGTGATGAGGCATGAAGATGAGTTAAGATTCGGTCTAGGTGGAGTTTGTGTTAATGCCATTGCATGCTAAATATGAAGCTTGTTAATGATGCATGTGATGGTGGATTGATGATTCTTGAATCTCTTTTTTTTTAGCATTTTTGAGTGAGCACATATGTGCATTGGTTGCTAGATGGGGAAGAATCGGCTAGCAAGTTGTGTGCTAAGGCCGAATATAATTTTTGTAGGTTAATGAGTAATGCATGTGCTAAATTGATGGAAAGGGAGAGGATGCTTTACTAGTGTATAAATGATATAAAGATTTTAGAAATTATTTTTTTGGTTAGGTGTATGTATGATTAGGTATATTCGGCCATATGAGTAAATATATAGATGATGTTAAAATTGATTATGTATAATGGGCCATATAGGGTACACATTGTGATATTAACTTTGATTCTCTATAATTGATCAAGTGGGTGATTAGTAAGGGTGATTACCGAATATACTAACATACATATGCATGTGTAATTGGATTGTAAATATTTAGCAAGGCGGTTAAACTAGTTGATTTATTGATTAAGCTCAAGGAGTTAAAGGAGGAGAATCGAGCAAAGGCAAAGAAAAGATCATCGAGTAGCCGAGTTGGAACCATCTTACCCAACACAAGTAAGTCATTAAGCATATCTTTGGTATTGATTAAAGGATCGTAATACCTACACCATTGTGTTTAATGAGATGAAATGTATACAAATGAACATGTAAGTAGAGATGAAATTTGTCGAATGTAAAAAGGAAGTGAAGCCTATTGAGTGGCTGGTTTTCGGCACTAAGTGTGCGGGCAATAAGTGTTCACGGTCATGAGATTGGCACTAAGTGTGCGGGTTTAAATTGTACAGCACTAAGTGTGCGAGTTTAAAGTACATGGCACTAAGTGTGCGCGGTTGATTATTAAGCACTACGTGTGCGAACCCAATATATATTTTCTATAAATTATTTACATTAAGGGTGCGACTTTACCGAGTCGATTTTGGACAGCGGAAAAGGTAAGTGTGCGAACTTGAAATGCATGGCACTAAGTGTGTGAGTTTAAAGTGCATGGCACTAAGTGTGCGCGGTTGATTATTGAGCACTATGTGTGCGAACCCAATATATATTTTCTATAAATTATTTACATGAAGGGTGCGACTTTACCGAGTCAATTTTGGACAGCGGAAAAGGTAAGTACCTTGAGTTCATGGCTAATAGGCGCTATGTTTATATTTGGAGTTGAGCTTGGTAAGTTTTGAACCTATGTGACGATTATAGTTGAAGTCACGTACATAAGGTTCATTGTGGAATAGGTGAAAGTTCGTTTAATTGTATGATTATAACGAAAATAAAATGATGTATGAAAGGCCAATGTAGGACTTGGTATGAGATTGAACCATAGGGTTTAAGGAACTATGGTATAGTTTGGTATGGATGGAGTACTTAACCTCATTTCATTGTTTCCTGTTGTGATAATTTTATTAATGGATGGTTGTGGAATGCTTATGGCTTACTGAGTTATATACTCATTCGGTGTTTGCTTGTCACCTATTCTAGGTTTCTTGGACTCGTCTCTTTTTGCGTGATCGTGCCGTCGTCGAAGTCATCACACCGGCTAGCAACCTTTGGTATTTTCCTCTTAGTTGGTCTAAGAGAACATTTCGGCATGTATAGGCTAATATGTTTTGTTGAAATTTGGTATGTAAACTTTTAGCCATGCGAAAATGGCATAATGTTCGGTTGAATTTGGTTCTAATGTTGGGTCGTAAGTCTTGATAATTCGACCTTTTTATGCCATATGTCATGGTTGATTATTTTGGTGTTAAAATTCATGATATGGCAATAGTGTAGTAGGGGGATGTTTGACAATGATTAGCCTTTAGCATGGCTAGTCATGATCATAATTTGTGATATGTATGACGAATCACTAGTTAGATCAAGGAGAAATCACGAAATGGGCATAGTTGCTTTCATAACAGATGCTGGCAGCAGCAGTGACGTGAGATTGAAAAATCACTAAAAATAGTAGGAGTGGGATTAATTGATGAATAAATTATGTATTCGAAGATCGATGAGTCTATTTTCATATAGAAGCAATGAAAAGATCATATGAACAGTATGTTAAGAGATATTCAGGTTCTCGTGAGACAGGGCCAGAACGGTTTCTGGATTCCCTGTTCCGACTTTGGAAATTCATTATAAATTAACCAGAGACAATTAGGAGTCATACCATATATGGATAGATTCCTCTCTGAGTCTAGTTTCTATAGAAATAAACGGCATCAGTATTGAAGCTCTGTGCAGGGAGATATCCAGGTCGTAATGGGCAAAGGTCAGTGTAGTCGATCCCTGTAACATGGGAGACTTTGACTAATAAACTGTACTAATTGGCCCAACCAAAAATTCTAGAAAAAAATATGTAGATGGGAATATGAGTCTAGTTTCAGGGAAAAATCACGAAACTGATTTTCGAGTTGTGAAACTCAAGATATGATTTTTAAAGCGACTAGTACGCAGATTGGCAGTGTCTGAGAAATATTTTTATAAAGGGTTTAAAGTCTGCTAACACCTCGTGTTCGACTCCGGTGTCGGTCTCGGGTTCGGGGTGTTACATTTGATTGGTATCAGAGCTATGGTTTAGTCAGTTCTAGGACTACCATAGCACGTATGAGTCTAGCTATACATGCCGAATGTTAATGTTTAACTGTGTGATGACTTCTGACGGTTAAAATTTATGTTTTGATTAGTAAATGGATCCCGGTGTAGAGAGAACCTTGGCGGATGACATTGAAAGTGTAGCGGCTGCTCCTGCACAAGGGACACCGCCTGTTGAACCTCAGTCATCTGCGAATAATCAAGGTGAGGGGGCTAAACAAGCCTTCTTTACCATGATGAATGAGTGGGTCGCGCAGTATGCCCGAACCAATCCGGCTGTCCAACAATTCCCGAATTTGAATAATCCACCCCCGGAGCCAGTAATGCCATCAGTTACTGATCCTGTGAGGCTGAGTAAGCCACCTGTAGACTTGATTAGGAAGCGCGGGGCTGAGGAGTTCAGGGCCATAGTTACTGATGATGCTGAAAGGGCCGAGTTCTGGCTTGATAATACCATTCGGGTGTTTGATGAACTGTCATGCACACCCGATGAATGTCTAAAGTGTGCTATATCCTTGTTACGGGACTCAGCCTACTATTGGTGGAGGACCCTAATTTCCATAGTCCCAAACGAACGAGTAACTTGGGACTTCTTTCAGACGGAATTTCGAAAGAAATATATTAGTCAACGGTTCATTGATCAAAAGCGTAAGGAATTCTTGGAACTCAAGCAAGGCCGTATGACAGTATCTGAATACGAACATGAATTCGTAAGACTCAGTAGGTATGCCCGGGAGTGTGTAGCTGATGAGGTTGCTATGTGCAAAAGATTCGAAGAAGGATTGAATGAAGATTTAAAGCTACTAATGGGTATTTTGGAAATAAAAGAATTCGTAGCACTAGTCGAACGAGCCTGCAAGGCGGAAGAACTTGGAAAGGAGAAGAAGAAGGCTGAATTTGAAGCTAGAGACTACCGTAAAAGATCGACGGGTAAAGCTCCGTTCTCAGCCGTAAAGAAGTTCAGGGAGGACACTAATAAGTCGAGGACGACTGCGGGAATTTCCATCAGAGCAAGACCATCGACGGACTCCCGAGCTACTTCGGTAGCTAGTGTGGGCAATAATCGTCTAGAGAAACCTGAATGTCCCCAATGTGGAAGACGACACATAGGTGAATGTTGGGGTAAGTCTATTAACAGGGCCTGTTACGGATGCGGTTCGAAGGACCACTTCATTAGAGATTGCACGGAGCTTGATGAGAAGAATAAGATTCAAGGTGCAAGACCTAGTGGAGTGACAACTAGAGGTAGACCACCGAGAATTTTAGGAGGTAGGGGTGGTAGTCAGAGAGGGGCCTCTGATACGGCTGTTCGAGCCGAGAACCGCACTCCTGCTAGAGCATATGCCATCCACGCACGAGAGGAGGCATCCTCCCCTGACGTCATCACTGGTACCTTCACTCTCTTTGATACTAATGTGATTGCATTGATTGACCCTGGCTCTACTCATTCATATGTATGTGAAACCTTAGCATCCAGTAGGACTCTACCTGTTGAGTCTACTGAGTTCGTAATTCGGGTGTCAAATCCCTTGGGTCGTTACGTGCTTGTCGACAAAGTGTGTAAGAGATGTCCCCTAGTAATTCGAGGTTCTTGTTTTCCGGCGGACTTGATGCTTTTGCCGTTTGATGAATTTGATGTTATTCTTGGTTTGGATTGGCTGACCGCGCATGATGCGGTTGTGAATTGCAAAAGCAAGACTATTGATTTGAGGTGCGCAAATAACGAGGTAATCCGAGTTGAGTCTACGGATTTGAAGGGGTTGCCAGCTGTAATATCAGCAATGTTGGCCCAGAAATATGTAAGAAAAGGGTGCGAAGCATACCTTGCGTATGTACTTGATGATAAAGAATTAGAAAAGAAACCCGAATCTGTGCGGGTGGTTTGTGAATACCCGGATGTTTTTCCTGAAGAATTACCGGGTTTACCACCTGTTCGGGAGGTAGAGTTTGGTATTGAGCTTGTACCTGGGACTACGCCGATTTCGATAGCTCCGTATCGTATGGCACCAACCGAGTTAAAAGAGTTAAAATCTCAGTTGCAAGAATTGACGGATAGAGGTTTTGCTCGACCAAGTTTCTCACCTTGGGGTGCACCAGTATTGTTCGTGAAAAAGAAGGACGGAACCATGAGGTTGTGCATTGACTATCGTCAACTGAATAAAGTGACGATAAAGAACAAATATCCGTTGCCGCGCATCGATGATTTGTTCGACCAACTGAAGGGAGCCTCAGTGTTCTCAAAAATAGATTTGAGATCGGGCTATTATCAGTTGCGAATTCGAGATTCGGACATACCCAAAACTGCTTTCAGAACGAGGTACGGTCACTACGAGTTCTTAGTGATGCCGTTTGGGCTCACTAATGCCCCTGCAGTATTTATGGATTTGATGAATCGGATCTTCAGACCATATTTGGATCGGTTCGTAGTTGTGTTCATTGATGACATCTTGGTCTATTCAAGAGATGAGATCGAACATGCTGAACACTTGAGATTAGTGTTGCAAGTTTTGCGGGATAAGAAGTTATATGCTAAGTTCAGTAAGTGTGAGTTCTGGTTAAGAGAGGTTAGCTTCTTGGGTCATGTGGTATCCGCATCGGGTATTCGAGTTGACCCGAACAAAATCTCAGCCATACTTAACTGGAAACCTCCGAGAAATATTACTGAGGTTCGGAGCTTTTTGGGACTCGCCGGTTATTACCGACGATTTGTCAAAGGTTTCTCGATGATAGCCACACCAATGACGAAGCTACTTCAAAAGGATGCTAAGTTCGAATGGACGGAGAAATGTCAGAAAGGCTTCGATCAACTGAAAACTCATTTGACTGAAGCTCCAATTTTAGTGCAACCCGAATCAGGCAACGAGTTTGTCATTTATAGTGACGCATCCCTACTCGGGTTGGGTTGCGTATTGATGCAAGAAGGTCGAGTTGTGGCCTATGCGTCGAGACAATTGAAGCCACACGAGAGAAATTATCCAACCCATGATCTCGAGCTAGCCGCCATCGTATTTGCTTTGAAAATATGGCGACATTATTTGTTTGGCGAAAAGTGCCATGTATTTTCGGATCACAAAAGTCTCAAATATTTGATGACTCAAACAGACTTAAATCTGCGACAAAGACGTTGGCTTGAGTTGTTGAAAGATTATGAGCTTGTCATTGATTACCACCCGGGAAAGGCTAATGTGGTTGCAGACGCCTTAAGCCGGAAATCGCTGTTTGCTTTACGAGCGATGAATGTGCACTTGTCTGTTCTACCCGACAATGTGTTAGTAGCTGAATTAAAGGCCAAACCATCATTGATTCATCAAATTCGTGAAGCTCAGAAAGTCGACGATGAATTGGTTGCAAAACAAGCTGAATGTATTCCGAATATGGAATCCGAATTTCAAATTGATGAGGAGGATTGTTTGAGGTTCAGAAGTCGTTTGTGTGTTCCAAGAAATTCGGAACTCATTTCGATGATTCTGAACGAAGCCCATTGTAGCCGAATGTCAATTCACCCGGGGAGTACGAAAATGTACAACGATTTGAAACATCGATTTTGGTGGCATGGCATGAAACGGGACATCTCCGACTTTGTTTCGAGATGTTTAATATGTCAACAAGTGAAAGCGGAACATCAAGTGCCTTCAGGATTACTTCAGCCGATCATGATACCCGAGTGGAAATGGGATCGAGTCACAATGGACTTTGTGTCCGGACTACCATTGTCAACAAGTAAGAAGGATGCGATTTGGGTTGTTGTTGATAGACTGACTAAGTCGGCTCACTTTATCCCCGTGCGTACGGATTTTTCATTGGATAAACTAGCCGAATTGTATGTTTCTCAGATTGTGAGATTACATGGAGTACCTATTTCTATCGTGTCGGATAGAGATCCGAGATTCACCTCACGATTTTGGAAGAAATTGCAAGAAGCTTTGGGTACCAAGTTGCATTTTAGCACCGCTTTTCATCCCCAAACCGATGGTCAATCCGAGCGGATAATTCAGATACTCGAGGATATGCTGAGATGCTGCATCCTTGAGTTTAGTGGTTCATGGGAACGGTATGTACCTTTGATTGAATTCGCTTACAACAATAGTTTTCAATCAAGTATTAAGATGGCACCTTACGAGGCTTTGTACGGTCGTAAATGCCGTACACCATTGTTTTGGACCGAGCTCGGTGAAAGTAAAATTTTCGGAGTTGATTTGATTAAAGATGCCGAACAGAAAGTAAAGGTAATCCGTGAAAGTCTGAAGGCAGCCACAGATCGTCAGAAATCGTATGCGGACTTGAAACGAAAGGACATTGAATATCAGGTGGGAGATAAAGTGTTCCTTAAAGTTTCGCCTTGGAAAAAGGTACTCAGGTTTGGCCATAAGGGCAAGTTGAACCCGAGATTCATTGGGCCGTACGAGATCTCCGAACGAGTTGGTCCGGTTGCGTATAGATTGATTTTGCCCCCTGAGCTTGAAAAGATTCACGACGTCTTTCATGTTTCGATGCTTCGACGCTATCGATCTGATCCATCGCATATAATTAGCCCATCAGAGGTTGAAATTCAAGCCGATATGAGTTATGAAGAAGAACCGATACGTATCCTATCTCGTGAAGTGAAGGAGTTGCGAAACAAAAGGGTTCCGTTAGTGAAGGTGTTATGGCTCAAACATGGGATCGAGGAAGCTACTTGGGAAACCGAGAGCTCGATGAAAGAACGATACCCAAACCTATTTACTGGTAAGATTTTCGGGGACGAAAATTTCTTAAGTGGGGGAGAGTTGTAACAGCCCAAAATTGACCCTAGTCGGGAAGTGGTTTCGGGACCACAAAACCGAGTCATAAAAATAATTAATTTCCATATTCTATGCTTATTATGTGTGTACATGAGTATGTGGAAGTTTCATTCTCCAATTTTGCCAATTGCATGAGAAATTATTAAATAAGGATCGATATGAGACATGGTGAAAATATGATAGGCTAATTTAAAATGGTCTATTAATGCATGTTGTGAAAATGATGGGTTTGCATGTCAAATTACCCAAAATTTGAGCTAGTGGTTGGCCATGCTATGGGTGGAAACATGTTGGGAACATGTTGGCCTAGTGAGGTATGTAGGAAAAAAATAAAATAAGGAATATGGGTAATAAAGAAAGGAAAAACAAAAAAAATGAGTGGTTGTTCCCCCCCATTGCCGTGAGCTAAAGAAAGGAAAAGAAAAATTTTGTTCATCCCTTTTCATCCTCTTTTGACCGAAAATTCTAAGGGAGGAGGAAGGAGTTCTTGCTTCATGTTTGGTTTGGAAGAGAATTAGGAGGAAGTTTGGCCATGCATGTAACTAGATTGAGGTATGTTTGATATTATTCTTTGAGATTCATGTATATTTTAAGTTGTAAGTTTGAAATCTACCTAGCCATGGTTCAAACTTTGTTAAATGATGGAGATGATATTCGGCCATGCATGTTACATTCTTGGTTGGTATTTTGATGTTTGATGTTGTGGTGATGAGGCATGAAGATGAGTTAAGATTCGGCCTAGGTGGAGTTTGTGTTAATGCCATTGCATGCTAAATATGAAGCTTGTTAATGATGCATGTGATGGTGGATTGATGATTCTTGAATCTCTTTTTTTTTAGCATTTTTGAGTGAGCACATATGTGCATTGGTTGCTAGATGGGGAAGAATCGGCTAGCAAGTTGTGTGCTAAGGCCGAATATAATTTTTGTAGGTTAATGAGTAATGCATGTGCTAAATTGATGGAAAGGGAGAGGATGCTTTACTAGTGTATAAATGATATAAAGATTTTAGAAATTATTTTTTTGGTTAGGTGTATGTATGATTAGGTATATTCGGCCATATGAGTAAATATATAGATGATGTTAAAATTGATTATGTATAATGGGCCATATAGGGTACACATTGTGATATTAACTTTGATTCTCTATAATTGATCAAGTGGGTGATTAGTAAGGGTGATTGCCGAATATACTAACATACATATGCATGTGTAATTGGATTGTAAATATTTAGCAAGGCGGTTAAACTAGTTGATTTATTGATTAAGCTCAAGGAGTTAAGGAGGAGAATCGAGCAAGGCAAAGAAAAGATCATCGAGTAGCCGAGTTGGAACCATCTTACCCAACACAAGTAAGTCATTAAGCATATCTTTGGTATTGATTAAAGGATCGTAATACCTACACCATTGTGTTTAATGAGATGAAATGTATACAAATGAACATGTAAGTAGAGATGAAATTTGTCGAATGTAAAAAGGAAGTGAAGCCTATTGAGTGGCTGGTTTTCGCACTAAGTGTGCGGGCAATAAGTGTTCACGGTCATGAGATTGGCACTAAGTGTGCGGGTTTAAATTGTACAGCACTAAGTGTGCGAGTTTAAAGTACATGGCACTAAGTGTGCGCGGTTGATTATTAAGCACTACGTGTGCGAACCCAATATATATTTTCTATAAATTATTTACATTAAGGGTGCGACTTTACCGAGTCGATTTTGGACAGCGGAAAAGGTAAGTGTGCGAACTTGAAATGCATGGCACTAAGTGTGTGAGTTTAAAGTGCATGGCACTAAGTGTGCGCGGTTGATTATGAGCACTATGTGTCGAACCCAATATATTTTCTATAATTATTTACTTAAGGTGCGACTTTCCGAGTCGATTTTGGACAGCGGAAAAGTAAGTGTGCGAACTTGAAATGCATGCACTAAGTGTTGGTTTAAGTACTGGCACTAAGTGTGCGCGGTTGATTATTAGCCTATGTGTGCGAATCAATATATATTTTCTATAAATTATTTACATGAAGGGTGCGATTACCGAGTCAATTTTGGACAGCGGAAAGGTAGTACCTTGAGTTCATGGCTAATAGGCGCTATGTTTATATTTGGAGTTGAGCTTGGTAAGTTTTGAACCTATGTGACGATTATAGTTGAAGTCACGTACATAAGGTTCATTGTGGATAGGTGAAAGTTCGTTTAATTGTATGATTATAACGAAAATAAAATGATGTATGAAAGGCCAATGTAGGACTTGGTATGAGATTGAACCATAGGGTTTAAGGAACTATGGTATAGTTTGGTATGGATGGAGTACTTAACCTCATTTCATTGTTTCCTGTTGTGATAATTTTTTATGATGGTTGATGCTTATGGCTACTGGTATATATCATCGGTGTTGCTTGTCACCTATTCTAGGTTCTGGACCGTCTCTTTTGCTGATCGTGCCGTGTCGAAGTATCACACCGGCTAGAACCTTGGTATTTCCTTAGTTGGTCAGAAACTTTCGGGCTATGTATAG